>NC_060268.1:180736763-180862993 GCF_021613505.1 Equus quagga | reverse complement strand
GAAACAAGGATGCTAACTGAACTGGAGGGAAACAAGGATGCTAACTGGACTGGAGAGAAACTAGGATGCTGATTGGACTGGATGGAAACAAGGATGCTGATTGGAATACAGGGAAAACAAGGATGCTGATTGGACTGGAGGGAAACAAGGATGCTAACCGGACTGGAGAGAAACAAGGATGCTGACTGGACGAAGGAGAAAATAAGGATGCTGACTGGACTGGAGGGAAACAAAGATTCTGGTTTGTTCCTCATCTTTTTTCCAGTCTTATCCTTCTGTGAGACTGTGATTCCAAACTAAGATTTCTATCCAGGCAGTGCTTCAGACTTGACAAAATATTCATTTATTATTTCATGTGCTTACACTTATCCAGGTAGACAAAATAAGTGTGATCATCACCATCCGACAGATGTGGAGGCAGCAGTGTGGTTAACAGTTGCTCACAGTCACCCAGCTAGTAAACGGCATCACCAGAAGCCCCCCAGTGTTCTCCCCCACACAACTGTGGCACTTTATATGTAAATACTCGGTTCAGTTCCACGAAAACATGTTCGGTTGCACATTTGAAAGATAACTCTCACCTGAGTCCATGAAAATGTTTCTACCCAGAGGGGAAAAAAGCAATACCAGCCGTTCAAAAGGAAAGATAGGAGTGAAATATAATACAGCTGTCCATGCTTAACATTTGTTTGTAAACCAATGCCAAAGTTTTGGTAACATCTACATCTTTTGTTATAACCACAAGACCAAAAACTGTAACGCTATGATAACTTGTTGGGTTTGCAATTTGAAGAGATTCAGACGTCTCCGAGGAGTTACAAAACCATACAGAGATCTATAAGCACAGGCAACTTAGAAGGATGCTGGTTGTGAGTGGATCCGTCCAGAAGGGGAGCTCAGGCGCCCATCTGGGCTGGAGAGCACTACTTCTCAACCAATCCTAAAGACCTCCCTAGAGGTGCTCAAACACTAGGGTCCTCCAGAATCCCTTGGGGAGGTTGCAAAGACACAGGTCCCCAGGTTCTCATGCAGTAGGTATGGCAAGGGGCCCCATACTCTGCCTTTTTTAACCATTAACCTCAGTAATTCTAATACCAGCAGGGCTCAGACGACCTTTTGAGAAATGCCGTTCCACCACTGCCCATGAATATCCCACTTCAAGCAGAGCAACAGGTCCCGAATTCCAGTGGTGGGTCTCACAAATGACACCAACAAGAGGGTGAAAATCTGAAAGGGACACCCTTGGCCCCTACTTTTAGTCCTTTTGACTGGGGAGTAAACTACAGCTAAAAGTGTAAAAACAATGAGAAATAACTACCAGTTACTTATTAAATTTCCACATTTAAATGTCCCATCCCATATTCTGCCCTGAGATTCAATTCACTCTCTTCACCCATTTAGATACCTCTGAACACCCAGTGCAGGAATTGCCCAATCTGTCAATAAGGTAAGAGTTTTCTAAACTACTGTCCATATGACTCAATTTGTCAGTAAAAACTGCCACCAGCACTGCACGTGCAGAAAAATGTCCATAAATGCATTACTGCGACTGGCAGATCGATGTCTATAATAAAAACAAATAGATTTAACAAGTGCCTGCTTTTACAAGTTGTGCCATTGGTGGGCTGCACATTCAGTTTCACCCCTGGACTTCTGGGAACGGGCAGTGCAGCTTGGCTTGGACACTCTGCTGACTTCACAACTGTTACAGGAAGGAAATTATTCTAACAAGAAAATGTTCAAAGTAGTGGAGTGAACATCCTAGGTATTTACAGCTCTCTCACAATTCCTTTTGTGCTTACGCACAAGACAACAAATTCAACAACCCTAAGAAAATGTTTCTGTAGAATTTTTAACCGGTTTTGCCACAGCTCTATCACAGGCCACATGAGTTTACTCCAGGTGGGGGCAAGGGACACGAGGCCTGTCTGCCTCCCTGGAGACCGTCTACTCTGACACTAAGCCCCTGATCTAACTGAAAACAACTTCCAGCATTGAGAACAAGTTTCAGCATTCAACACGTGGCCAAGGATGTCACTGTTGGGTCAGTGGCCCCTGGGGCAGCCTAGTCACTTAGTTACTGAGTTGGAGCAGACATCAGGGGGGTGACTGTCACAGACTGGTTTAACTGCCAGGGATTGCAAGCACTTTGGCAAGACACTGTCTGTGACCAGTATACATGTGAGCCACATCTGCCAGAACCACTGATTCCTTCAAAGGCTACAAAAGGTCAGAAAAAATGATTTATTTCTCTTCTTAGACAATTCATTTTAACAGCTATATAAAGGAGTAAGTCATTCACTATATTCCATATGTTCATTATACGGTTCTCCCCAAATACTGCAGCCCTCCCATATAAACTCTTTATTACTGTTAATTTTTCTAAGTCAAAAGAAAATTGGACTATTTCTTTCCACTGGCCAGCAGATAGGCAGCAGTTACCCAAATGCCACAGAACACACATCTTGCAGCGTTCTGTCTACAACACTGGATCTCAAACTTTCATCTACCTACGCCCAAGACAGGCCTCCAGGGCTAACAGAACAGGAAAAGTGATCATGTCCACGAAGGGGAAACCAGCCCTCCTGCACAGCTCCAACCTTCCTCCCCCAGCCAGATAAACCACACACTTTCGAACCAAGAATGAGGCGTTGGGTTGGTTCATTTGTCATGAGCGGATATGAAAAGGCTGGTATGGAATCCACTTTCACCCAATGGTAACACTATAGTTTACCTGTCTGATTTTTAAATCTTCAGGTTTTGTTTAAATAATAATCTGTGATAAGACCCAAACTCTTGCAGAAAGTAGTTGTATCAGAAGCTACCCACCCTAGGAAACAGAGGGTAGGGGAGGACCGTGACAGGAGCCAAATGAGCCTAGGGCCTTTGTGAGACCGGGAGCCAAGGTGTGCACCTGGACCCAAAGACACAACCAGATGTCAGAACCGGATGGGGGAAGTGGAGCTGAAAGAGGCACCTGACGCTGGCGCAAGAGGCTTAGGCTGGGTGAGAGTAAGTGTGAAAACAAACCTGACAACACTAACAGATGACCACAGGCAAAGGGGATGCAGAAAATACTGTTTTGCTTCCTTTTTTTTTTCTACAAGGAGAATACTTTATTAACTGAAAAGGACACTGATGCCCAAAAAAGGAAGCTGCAATGAAACAGGCTTGTGGTTTGAATCACTGGCTTCTAAACGTCCTCTGCAAAATAAGAAAAACACAAGGTTTGGCCCTGTGGCTGAGTGCTGGCCCTGTGGCCCTGCTGCAACAGCCCGGGGTTTCAGTGGTTCAGATCCTGGGCACAGACATGGCACCACTCATCAGGCCACGCTGAGGCGGATTCCCACATGCCACAACTAGAACGGACCCACGACTAAAATATACAACTAGGTACTGAGGGGATTTGGGGAGAAAAAGCAGAAAGAAAAAAAAGAAGATTGGCAACAGTTGTTAGCTCAGGTGCCAATCTTTAAAAAAAAAAAAGAAAAATACAGACAATTTATTAAGTTTATTTTATTAAAAAATACTGAAGAGAGTAAACTCTTTTGGGTTCCTGAGAAAGGAACAGAAGAGACTGGAGCAGAAATTCCAAGGGCACACCAGGGAAGGTAGAAGCCTTCCTACCCCTCCTTGCCTGTGTGAGGGACAGACAAGGCCCCGACTGAGACATCTGTGAAAGAAACCAGGAGACAGAAGGCCTGAGTGGAAGAAAAGGCCCAGGTGAGGCTCAACTAATACCCAAGCAAGATCAAAAGAGAAAGGAAAAGAAAGGTCTAAGAATCTTAGCAGCTGAACAAGAGTGAGATGCCCTAGGGCTTTATTTCTTTAAACCTTGCTCTGCAGCAGTGAAGCCTTTTTAAAGCAGTGTCTAATATTAAATATAGTTCTTACAATACAGCTTTATTTTAATGAAAACAATATTCACTAGCAAAGTACCTTAGTATAGCTCTAGACTCGCCACCTGGTTCACCCAGCCCCTAGAGTGTAACAGTCACCACTCTACCACTCATATTCTAACCCAAGACCAGAAGCCAAGAAACATGAAACACGTGCCAGAGCAAGGCCGCCGTCCTTTGCTACTTGCAGACTCTGGACCTTGGCAAGTGTGGACCTGGTGTGAACGGTCTTAAGGATAATGGTCTGAGTTAACACAATATTGACTACCAGCTGGAGGGTGAAGGTGGGAGGGTGGAGATGGGCTCTGACACTGTTTCCTTAAAATTGGTTTACTCCCCCACCCCCCCAGTGTGCTAAGCTTTCTTTTTTTGTGTCTTTTTCACCTCCCTGAGTGGACTCCATGCATGGGCTCGTGAAAGCAACAAAACCATCTCCTAATCACCTGGGGAGATGAAGGGGCGAGCCCAACTTAGATACTCCTCAGGTTCGTATTTAAAGAACCACTGCAATTCTTAGCTCTTCTCCTTCAACAGCTCCACGTTCCCCTCCAACAGCTGTGGGGACCACTCTCAAGGACAAAGCAACCTCTCTCCATCTGATGACTGTCCACCCAAACCAGCGAAAGCTGTGCTCACATGTAGAAAACGGCCTTCCAGGTGAGAGAGCCAGCTACCGAACTGAGGCGTTGAGAGGGAAAACCTGTAGATTTCAGGGCATGATGAACTTAGAGAGTGAGGAATATACATAGTTTAGAACTGCTCTCCGGTATTATCACAGACTGGGGTACTACGGTGCCCGCCCGGTGCAAACGGCTCTCAAACTCCACTTGTTTACTGTTTACGGATGTAATCAGGGCTTAATGGACACAAACACAGCCATGATAATGAGTACCCCAGAACTTGGTCCTCCTCTCGCGGTATCAAAGAAGAAGCAACTGTGGAATCCTGCACAAGGAGTATGCTAAAGGTTTGTGGCAAGGAAGGGCCAGAGAAGGGGCTTCTGGAACTTTCCTGGGAACAGAAGGCGCAGCAGCGGCCTCCTTGGCGGTGGTCAGCAGTGCAAGGCAGGAATGTGGGCAGGGAAAGCGTCGAAGGTGTCCACCAACTGGAGGTGTGACGGGGTGACCACGAGCCCCAAGCCAGGCCACTGTCACCGCAGCGCAACTTGGTCCAGAAACCCCAAGACCAGGGAGATGGCTGGCAGACCTGGGCACGTGTAGGCATACCTGAGCACAGCTAGGGGCCTGTGTGGGGTGGGTGGGTGGCAGTCAGGGCGGCCCCCAACACGATGGCGAGGGGACAGCAGCCTTGACCACCTGGGGCAGATGCCCCACGGGCTGCAGACGCCTGCTCTCCCCAGGGAGCGCTCCGAATTCTGGCGGGAGGGAGGCAACCCAGACACTCACCGCGTTGCCCAAAGCGCCGACCGCGAGCAGCTGCAAACGGAGGGACGCAGAGCAGCGGAGCAGCGCGGGAAGCCTGGGCATGTCCGGGGCGCGGGGGCGGGGCCGGCACGGGGGCGGGGCCTGGGGTACGCGAAGCGGGGCGGGGGCGGGGCCGAGGTTTTGGGGCGTGGTCGAGCGCAGGGGGCGGGGCCTAGAAGTAAGAGTAGCGGGGCCGAAGCGCCGGGGCGGGGCCCAGAGTGGGGCGGGGCCTGGACACGGAATCGCGGCCGAGGGGCGCGGAGCCCAGGAGCACGGGGGCGGGGCCATACAGAGGCCCTCGGGCGGGGCTCAGAATGGGGCGGGGATTGGGCGAGCGGAAAGCGGCGCCGAGGCGCGGGGGCGGGGCCTCGACTGCGGCGGGGGCGGGGCCGAGCACGGGCACCCCCTTTCCGCCCCCGAGCGCTCGCCAGGATCGGAGCATGCCCAGTGCAGGGACGCCGGGCCGCCCCATCTCTGCGCAGTCTCGCTGGCTGTCCTGCGCCGGTAGGCCGGGGTCCTTCTGCCCTGTTTGTGCGCCCCGCTTTTTCCTCGCGGTTCAGGCTCCGCGCTGCTGCCACTGCAGGCCCTTCCGCCAGCACCTTCCCCACCTCCGCTTCCGCCTCTCAGGTTGTATGCCTCAGTTCACCAGATGTCAGCCCCGTACCCCTTCGTGTATGCCTCCTGCCACGGGCCAGGAGAGGTGTGGAGTCACAGGCTGGGCCTTGAGACGCGGCGACAGGTGCACCCAGTACGGTGTTGCTAACTCCCACTTCAGGGGTCTGCGCGACCGGTGCACATGCATTCCCCCGGGCTGCTCCCAGAGGGCAGGGACCCGCGGGACTCAGCGGCCACCAGTGGGATTCCTTGCCAGCAAAGGAGCTTGGGGTCAGCCTCTAGTGCCCATCGTGGGTGGTGGCTGTCAAGGGCTCCTCAGGTGCTGCCAGCTCCCCGTGACCTAGACACTCCCAGCTTCCTGGGCCCTGACGGCCAGGCCAGTCTCAGTTGCTATTCGGTGAGCACATGGGTGCCAGGCACTGCTTGGTGTTGTGCGGACCTTATTATGGGTAAATTGTGTTCCCCCAAAAGATGTGTCCGAGTCCTAACCCCCAGTACTCAGAATGTGACCTTTTGGAGATAGGATCTTTACAGAGATAAGAAGTTAGAATGAGGTTATTGGAGTGAGCCCCTCATCCACTGTGGCCGATGTCATAGGCAGAAGGTCACGTGAAGACAGAGACATAGGGAGAACTCTGTGTGAAGATGGAGGGTGGGGGTGATACATCTACAAGCCAAGGAACACCCGGGACTACCAGAAGCTGGAAGAGATGCGTGGAACACATCAGTCGCTAGAGCCTTCAGAGGGAGCATGGCCCTGTAGACACCTTGATTTCAGACTTCCAGCCTACAGGACTGTGAGACAATACTGTGTGTGTTATTTCAAGCCACTCAGTTTGTGGTACTTTTTATAGCAGCCCTAAGAAATAATGTAGACACATCGTATCCAATTTCATCGCGGTAACACCCCAAGCAAGTGGTATCCCCCAAAGCTTGAGGGAGGTCAAACACCTGGTGGCAATTTCAGGCCCATATTCTAAGCCACCATGCCATGGACCTCCTAGTTTTTCTGTTTTCTTAATGGGAGAGAAATCTTTGCCTTCCCAGTATGTATAACTCCTCTGCTGGGATTGGGTCAAAATTCATGTCTTGGTGTTTGTGACTCGCATGACCCAACCCAGCACATTAACATCATTAGTAAAAGGTTGTTCAGAGAACCTCTGCAGGCTTTGCCTTGTGACGGGCCTTGGAGACCCTCTACAGGCCACATCATGGATCCTCTCAAGAGCCCCATGGAGCCCACTCCTTGGCTGAAACCCACTTGAACTAGCTGCTCATGGAAAATGAACCAGTACACAGTGGTGATCAAATCAAGGTGCTTTTACTCCAAAATCAAGACACTTTTTCTCCACTGGGCCTGGACACACTCTCAGAATCCTTCTCAGCACTGTTCCAGACAGCCATAAGCATTTAAGCTAAGATGGAGGGAGAAATGAAATACGTTTGCTATTTGTTCTGGTCTTTTCTATTGTGGTCTGTTGTATTTGTTCTGTCTATGTGTTCTGGTCTATTTCTATTTCTACTGCAAAACTTTAGGAAACTCATCAGCTACTCTAATCCTCAATGTCCTCATCGGTAAAGGATTTTTATAATAAGCAACTCTTTGTAGGGCAGGCACAGAGGGGTAATAAACATCAACAACAACAATACACCTGTCCTCTTATCGTCTCTTACTACCAGGACCCAATCAGAGCTTGGATCCCAACAGAACTGAAAAGGAAAATAACACCAAAATTGAATCAGGATACCTACTGGCATCCTAACAAGTGTACTGTGATGTAGTTTCAGAACTAGCACATAAATCCTACTTCTCTTTTTATCTGAGCAGTATTTTAATATGAATTCCTAAACTACTAATAAAAAGGACCAGCTAGCGTTGGCCTCTCTGATTCCCACCCCAGGAAAGAAAGGCCTGTGTGGTGATCCAATGGCCCTTTAGATGGGTTATGTGGCATTGGGGAGGGTAGGAGAGTGTGGCATCCAGGACGTATGATTGGGCCTGGCTGTGCTGACAGGACTCAGTCGCCCTTGCTAAGAGGTTGAGGGACACTGCAGCTGCCTTCACAAGGGGCTCCAGGGTCAGGAGCCACATAGGGGTCTGGGAACCAAAGGAGGCAGGGGAAGGGCCACCATCCCTGCCCACTGACTGGCCCTGCCAAAGACTAAGACTCTAAAATGGGATATCTCAGACTCTCCGGTGGGCAGAACTAAACTCTGCACGCCCTTCACTTGTTGCTAAGTTCTTTCCTTCTTGGTGATAATTTTCAAAAACAAATCCTTTTCTCAAAAGTTCCCTATGCCTCATTCTCTTGTCCCAGTACCCCTACATCCTCACCTACATGCACTTCCTTTCGTTAAAGCAACACAAGGATAGCTCCACATCAGGGGGGCGGGGGGATGGCCTGGGGTGTAAGGAACACAGG
The DNA here is from genome assembly GCF_021613505.1 of Equus quagga. Taxonomy (NCBI): domain Eukaryota; kingdom Metazoa; phylum Chordata; class Mammalia; order Perissodactyla; family Equidae; genus Equus; species Equus quagga. Next base: position 180,854,632 of record NC_060268.1, on the reverse strand, counting down.
GTCAGGAGATCTGGGCTGTGGTCCCGCCAGCCTCTCACTGTGCAATCCACCTGACTGCTCTGCTTGTAGGAGGACAGCATTGCACTAGATGGGTGAGGTTCCTTTGGGGTTTCCCATCTTCGAATTAATAATTCGTATCCCTTTCGTCTCGGGACACCGATTCCCATGAATGACTTTTTACAAGAGAGGTGGAAAACCACAGGAGTGCGTGCTCGACTTTACTCTGGCTTCTTCCCGGGCCTGCCTGGATGTCCTTTACGATCAGCCGGCTTTCTTGTGAGCACCGGGAACAATGTTAATTTGCTTCCTTCTTTAAACATCCAAACGGATACCTTTCAGGTTATACAAATGAAAACGCGACATGTGATTGCTTCCAGTGATTTGCAACCTAAGAAATTTGTTTAATAAGCCTCTCTCTCCAAGCTACTTTTGTGACATGAGAGACCGTTTACAACAAAGCTGTCTTCAGTAGTCAAACTTAATCCTTACTACCCTGCCTTTGGGAAAAGGAGGGATTTTATAACGATCACATAAAACCTTGTGTGGTTTGAAAGCCCCAAACTCCGGACAAACGTGCGAGGGTCATGTAACAAAAGAAACATATTACGGAGCTCACCACTCTGAGTATTTCACACACGATTTTCCTTTAGGATGGCATCCCCAGTGGAGAGCTCGCGATTAGCACCATCGATTTTCTCAGCCCCCTATGTTCCTGTAAGGGTTGGAGCCAAGAGCCAGCCACAGTCAGCACCTTGGACCTGGGTGGTACAGCCAACCAGCGTGTGATGCAGGGGGCCCAGAGCGTTCTGGAGGAGGGTGGGGGCCTTCAGAACCAGGAGGTGGGCGCTAGCTGTCTCTGATTACACTCTGATCCACACTAGTTCTCCACATAGCTGGAGCCATCATAGTACAATTGCAACAGGGGTGTCATCTACAAGTGGGCAAAAGAAAGTGCGGGAAGGAGAGGCTTCAGACCCCACCCTCACACAGAGGGTCAAGGGTGGGTGCAGGGTGGGAAAGGGGAGCAAGGTGCCACCGTACCTGGAAGGTTGTGCATGCTTAGCTCTTGCATTCCTACAAAGAGTCAGAAAACCCTTCTGCCCTGGGTCCCTGAGTGTTGCTGCTGAGATCCAGAACCCCTTCAGGCTCACCTTGGGCTGGGGCTCTGCCAGAGGTAGCACAAGGATTCCCATTCCGAAGACTCTCACTGAGACCTGCTTTTGCTGGCCTGGTTGGTGCAGGGCTTGAAGATGCTGTGCTTAATGGGACTTGTTACAGCTCTCACAGCACTCCCAGTTGAATGGTTTCGACAGATAAAGAAATGGGGTTTGCAGTCTGGGACAGTGAGCATCTACCCAGGATATGTCCTGGGGGTAGTGGGGGTGCAAAACAGAGCCTCTCCCTGCAGTGAGGACCCCTTCCACAAGCCCTTTCCAAGAGTCCCTATGTGCCTGGCCCCGTGCTGCCTGTGGCCCCAAATGGAGGGGGCATGTAGAGCAGCCAGGGCATCTGCTGGAGTTGAAGGAATAGTGGAAAGGAAGGCCTGAAAGAGAAAATGCATGGCACCTGCGTTCTATTAGGGGCAACACCCACACAGGTAAAGGAACACTGTTATTTGTGGAATTTGGATCCAGTTGTCCAGTAATCGTTGGCCGAAGATCATCCCAAATCTTAGATAGCGCTTCTTTCCAAAATATGGCGACCTTAGATAACTGAGTATCCAGGGAAGGGATGTAATATATGTAAACAGTTAATACAGTTCAGCTCTTCCGACATCTATGTCATTGGGTAGATTGCCTTAGAGAGCTGCTTCTGCAAATGTGAAGGCTTTGGGGGAAGTTTTCTCAGCCTGCGCTGGGCTATTTGAGGGTGGATCACTCAGGACCAGGAATTTTGTTAGATGTTGGCCTTTTTGAAAGCAGCGCCTACACTCATTACAAAGTGTTTCTGATCCATTTTCGGGAAGCGCTCTGTTTGTAACACGTTGTTGGCAGTTTGGGCAGAGTCTTTTAAGTGGTGTGAAGTGCTGGGGAGTGTGCACTCGGGCTGGGCTGCCAGGAGGAGGTGGGTCTCCCGCCTCCTCTGCCCTTCTGGGAGGAGCCAGAAGTGCCTGGATTTTTGTGACTTGGAAATTAAAGCAAGAGGCATGGGGATTTTGATGCTGAGATCGTGATTTGTCCTCATTCGCCTCTGCCTGGGAAACTACAAATGAGAATTAAGGTAGGAAAACTAGCCATACCAAGGGTTCAGTCTCAGCCTTCATAATATGAAGCTGAAGAATAAGTGGTTGTAGTTCCTCCGAGGGGAACTTCTTCAGTCTTGACCTAGTGCACTGAGTCATTGATTTCAAATAACAAGAGACAAAATGGGAAGAGCCAATCAGCACGTGAGCAGCAAAATTGGTCGTGGGGATGGTGCGAGTGGTTGTCTGTCCCATTGTCAGTTGGTTGGTAGCATGAGATCACCAAATTTAATCCAGGGAGTCAGGAATGACAGAGTGACGGGTCCTGGGAGTGGACCCTCCATCTGTCTCACCAGCAGCCACTGGAGACGAAGCCCTCCTTGGTCCAGGAGGCTGCTGGGCAGGAATAGGTGGGGAAGGTAGGAGGGTTGTGAAGCTTGAGTGTGGCCACTCCCCAGGGAGGGGCATTGTGAGGTGGCCTTTGCTGGTTGTCTGGGCACTTTCTGATGCAAATGGAGGAAGCCAGGCCCAAAGGGCCTTTATTAGGAAGTAAACTGGTCCAGCTCGGGAAAGTGAAGGAAGGAGGCTCCAGGACATCAGAGACTGGGGTCAGCTCTCCTCTCTTCTTCAGCTCCAGGCATGACTCTCAGCATTACATCCTTTCAGCTCTGCTTCCCCAGAGTTGAAACAAATTCTCTCTCCAGCTTCCCCTGAAAAAATCCGAGGGAAGGGCTCTGATTGGCCCAGCACAGGTGACTATGCCGAACTCTGATCCAATCACAGTGGCCGGGGGAATGATGTATCATCCCAGCCAGTCACATGCACCTGTGTGGCCAGGAGAAGAGGTGTGATAAGGGAAGGGGGGCAGGATAAGGGCAGGATTACCATGAGGTAGGGAGCCACCAAGCTGTACCCAACCTGCTCAAAGTGACGGAGCACCTCTGTGTGCCAGGCCCAGGCTCTGCACTACATGCTCACATGCTGCCTCTTCAGTCTTCAACTGTTCATCACCAGCTGTGTGTGAACAGGTGGAGGGGTGCAGCAGGAGGGGTGGCGCTCTGCTTCCAGCAGCCTCCTCTCCCCCATGGCAGTTAGAGGTGGTCTCTGCCATTAAATAAGGGCCCAGATGAATATGACTCTGTGTAGCGGAGCCTGCTACAAAGTGTGGACTAGGGGACCGTTTCATGAGGCTGGACAGTGGAGACAACTTGGTGCCAGCCCAGGACACTCTCCTAGAGTCAGAGACCCCCCGCACCAAGGTCAAGCAAAGCATTGCCAAATCTGTGGCTCAATTCTTTGTCTTAGGAATTAATCTTAATTAGCACTATATTAGATTCATTAAATTACTCAGGCACTAGAAAGATAGGTCTCATAGAAATCAATATAATAATAATACCTGAAAATTATCAATGGCTTTTTAGGTGGCAGGCCCTGAACTAGGTACTTGATGCTCATCGTCTTTTTGCATCCTCACGATAACTATAAAAGGTAGGCAATATCATTATCATAGTTTTATAAATGAGGTATCAGAGTGGTTGGGTAACTTGCCAAGGTCACAAAGCAGTGAGTGATAGAATCATTTACACCCAGGCTTACTGTGTCTTTGATGTGCAGAAGCAGTGGGAAAAGGAGAAAGTATTTACCAAACCTCATGGGTGACATTCATGGCTCTTTCCTGCAAGCTCTACCCTCTGCTTTGTATGAGAGAAATCTCCCCTCAGTCATCGTGGTGGACCAGTCAGGTTCCTGCCAGGGTGACTGTTCAGTTATTTCCTGCTGGAGCACCAAGCCGGGACCACATGGCTCTGGGATCATTGTGGTGATCTTTACCTAGAGGAGATCCCATAGTGATAGAAACGGCCCAGGCCACACTGTTGAACCCCTGGATCCAGCCAGATCTGAAGGCAGCTATCCCTGGACTTTCTACTTCTGTGTGACAATGAATTCTTTTGTTTGAATAAGCAAGTCTGAGTTGCATTTCTGTCATTTGTAACCAAGAGTCTTGAACAGTACGTGTCCCCCAGACACCATGCAACCATTTTTATTTATGTTATCCTGTTAAAAACTTAGAACTTTGTGAGATGAGTAGTATTATACCCATTTTATAGGTGAGGAAAGTGAGGATTGAAAAGGTCAAGTTACTTGTCCAAAGCCACTCAGCTATGAAATGACAGAGCTAAGACTTACATGAAGTTACTGATCCCCAAGGATCAATATTCCTAAGAATATTCCCAATTCCTGAGACTATAGGATTAAGGAGGAGAAAGGAAAAAGGAAAAAGGATGGAGCGAGAAAGAGAGAGAGAGACAGAGAAAAGACTGTGTTAGCATTTTTGAATTGAGGAATTTAAAATCTTTTGGTGGCAAGTCATGATGGAGTATTTCCAGGGCTTAGGAATTTTATCCTGCTATTTGTTCTTCAAATAAAAGAATCAGAGTTGCTGACTTAGTTTAAACCAGCTCCAAAGACTGCAGAGTTGACTGCTGATTAAAGACTTGTCTTTCTTGGTCTGAAAAGGGAATAGCAGATATGACTTCCCTGAATGTGTTGCATCTTGCAAATTTGATTTTCATTTGTAGCGCTTGAGAATGTCAATGACTGGAAATGTAACTTGATTATTAACAAGCTAGAAGTAGTAACTGAGTATTCGCTTTGGCATCTACCCCGTGCTTGGGTGATAAAAATAAAACAGAAGTCTAAATATGAAATTAATGGTGATTTTGGAATCATTAGTCTTGCAGTTTGTCTGGTCACCCCAGACTAGGGAGTCCGTGGGCTAATTCCAAAGTACGAGGGGCTCCCAGATTAATTGACTCTCTAAATGACAGCAATGTGAAAGGTGGCTTTTGCTTCAGTGTGCTTCGCCATTTGTGAATTGAGCCTGAATCTTTTAAGAAGTAAACAAATTCCAGCCATTTTATTTCTGCTCTTTCAGAGATGTGCAATCATTTTTAATGGTTTAATCTGTATTACATGGCATCTTTCAAGTCCTCATTGTTTCATTTTCTTTCAATTCTGCTATCTAAAACTTTTTTTCCTACTCATTTTTTCTGATTATTTGTTCCTTCATACATATTCTTCAGCTGAAGGCCTCTGCCTGCTGAACGCGAGGGAGGGCTGACGACAGGGATGGGGGTAATGTTCGGGAAGGAAGGAGCCAGCCTCCTCTAACCTTGTTAGCCACAAAAGATTTTCAGATTTCCATCGACTTAGCAATGAAGCTATCGGAATTGGGTTCAAGCCTGCATCTTGCGTCGGTGGAAATGGGTATTGTGATTGCTGTGTTGAAATGTGTGCTCAAATGCACTGGGAGTTTTATACTATTTTTCAAACTTCCAAATAGATAATGTCAGAACTTTTCTGAAATGGGATACTAACATCAAGATATACTGCACCAATCAACAAACATCAGGCAGAGCAGAGCAGAAGGAGGGGGCTCGGAGACTACTGGAGAATTTCCATTTCCATTCCCTGTGTCAACAGCTTGGCAACTTCCCTCCTAGATTGCTTTATGGCGGCAGGAGAAATTCTCAGTCGGCTCCCTGTGCTCTACTCAGCTCCGTGTTCAAAAGCCAAGGAATTAGATATGCTGTTGTTTACAAAACTGTTTATGAAAGTATCTTTTTTGAATTGTTCAAAAGTCCAAAACAAGTCAAACTTTGACAGTTTAAGACAAGAGCAAGAGGGTCGTGGTGATCTCCGGAGGGCCATCTCGGCAGTTGGAGGCTCTTGTTGAAAATGCAATTTCTTTTCTGAGAATTCCTTGCAGCCTATGATGCTTCGTTGGGAACTTTTGCCTTTTTGAAAAGATTTCTTCACTATGAAGCAGCTGACAAAGGTCATATTATGGATGTGTTTCTGGGATGATAACACTTTGATTAGATATGCAAGAATCCTCTTCCTTCCCCAGGATGCCATATTCTAACATTCTCCATTATTTTAAGAGAATCATGTAAGTTGATACTATTCTGCAGTAAGAACTTGAATTTTGTGGCTTATTTTCTTTTCTGTAATGTGCCAGCACCGTGGGCATCGTTGCAGAGAATAAATGACTCTTCCCCAATAAACCAAATGCCTAAAGAAGCCCCTGGAGGAGACAGGGATGTCCATAAAAGTTGAAATGGATTTCATAATATGGTATTCAATTTAGTATAATAAGTAGAATTCAAAAATAATCCAATCCCCCAAATGAAAATACCTCTGCTACTAATCAAAGGGAGGTTGGCGTTATACCAGAACCAAGCAGATATGGTTAATATGTGCCAAAACGTCTTTATTAAATTACCTATTTTCCTCCATTTAAGTCATTGGTTACCTGAAAAATTAGGAATTTCTCTCTTTCTATTTCTCTCTTTACTTCTCTCTCTCTCTCTAAGCTTGAAAAATTAGCTCCTTAAAGACAACTACCAGAAAGCATTTATCAAAGGGCCAATTCTGGTTCTGCAGCTTATCGAGAAAAAGTCCGGGTGTGCACTTTTGCATTTCCTCCTCAAAGATTCTCAGTAACAGAAATATCTCAAAAATGATGCCAGGAAGCTGACATCATTAATTGTTCTCTAATACTGGCATTGCTGTGAAAAATAAAGCACCAATGCTCCGCATTCGAAGGCAAAGTGAGAAACTGTTTAGAATTTTGATAGATGACATCAGGGTGCACAGAAGAAAAAGTGGGCACTTGGAGGCAGATGGAAATACCCAGAGAATGATAGCAACGGGCTCTCAGTCCCTGTACCACTGGGTTTGATGAAAAATCAGCGTAAAGACAAGAGAGCGAGGAAAATGAAGAAAGATGAGGAGACCTTCAATCCACAAAGGTGTTAAAACGCATGGTTTCGACCAATGTGATGCTTCTAAACGGCGTTCCCAGAAATCAAGATGATCTAATAAACGCTGCAAAGTACATATTTACCAACATAAAACACATAAATCTCATTTTGGAAACCGAAGGTTTGGGAGTTTATTTTAAATTCTTTTTTTTTATTGTGTCTCTAAACTTTTATTAACGTAGAAATGAAAATAGTTGGCACATAATCTGATGCAATTTAATGATTATGCTTTCACAAAATGTTCATGCATCCACATTTTATTTCGTTCTTAAGCAAAATGATCCTTAAGCATTAAGACGATTGGAATGTCTAATTCAAAAGATACTTTGGTAATAAATTTAATAATTTTTTTAAATTAGCAACCAAATGCCAGTTTTTCCACGTGTGCTCCCTCGCCCCTCCCCACCGGGGTCAAGGGCTACACCCAGTGTTTTCAGGCCGTCCCTGAATTCTTTGTCCAGTGATTGGAACTGATGAACTCTAGCTTCCTTTGAGCCAAACTCTGCCAACAGAGACTTCCACTTGTGTTTGTTATGGAGCCAAAAATAACCTTCAAATAATTAAATTCCTTAGTTTGTTTTGGTGGCACGAGAAGATGCAAGTGGAAGATGTCCCTGTGCCCTAGGACAAGCTCCAGAGAGGACTCTGGAGACCTTTTGTTCATCCCAGTTCCGGAATTTCCTGGCTCAATGCCTTCTGCAAGTTCCTTACCTGCACAAAGGCTCAGTCTCACTGTCTATAAAATGGAGACAACCATGCCTCACTCACTGAGGTTTGCAACTGAATGTGAAAATGGGATGGAAATGCCTTCCACAATAACCCCTAGCCACACCAGGGGCGGAGTCGCTGGCTTCCTTTGGAGAGGAGGACATTGTGCTAGCTGTGGACCCTTATAACACTGTGGGCAGGGCTTTAGAGTTGTTCAAATGCTTCCACATCAGTCATCAGTTTTTCCCATAATAACTTCAAGGGCCAGTTTTCACCTCTCTCTTGACTCCAGGCATGGTCCGCAGCGGCCTCTTTTGCATCTCACCGAAGATGCCCTTCCTCCGGAGTCCCGGGTCTCTGTAAAATGTCACCGGCAGCCTCAATGCTCCATGCAGCCCTGACCCTTGGGGCACGTGATGCAAGCCTGTCTTTGCAGACCGTGCACTGCAGTGTCCTTATTTCTGCAACTGGACTAGAGGCCCATTGGGAGCAGCACTGGTCTTACTGATATTTGGATCTCTAGTCTGGGCACATACAAGGAGGCAACAAATAGTAAGAGTTAATTTATTGATTACATAAAAGAACGAATAGGTGGATAATGGTCATGCTTATAGTTAGACAAAATTGGAAACACAAACTCTGGTAGAAATCCACTTGTCTTTTGTTCTGATACCGGCTGTGGTTTCTTCCTAAAAATCACATTAAGTACTAAGTCTGCCCTTTGCTCCAGTCCTCCCCCAGGGCCTTCATTTAAACCTGACCCATCTCCTCCGTGGGTGACTTCAGGAGGTTCTACCTGGTCTCTGCTGCCAGTTTCCCTTTCCAGACCAGGCTGCGTGTGCCCAAACTCAGTCTGATGAAACCTTGGCAAAGTTAAGGATCCAGGCCCTGCCCAGCCCGGTCTTAGACTTCCTCTGAAGTTTACCTCCCAAGCATCCCCGAGGGACTCACAGCTCCAGCCAAACCTGGAGGCAAGACAACGCACTGCCATGGCAGCGCGTGTTCCTCACCAGTCCCCGCCGTGGGGGAATAGAACGACGCCCTTGTAAAGAGCAAGGCTGTGACTTGCTCACTTGTGCATCCTCAGTACCTAGAGCAGAGTCTGATGCAGAGAGGGGTTTAATCAACATTTGATGGACAAACAAACAGATGAGTGAAGAAACCCAAGAAACACTTAAGAGCTAATGCTATGACAGAACTGGATATTAAACTCCACGGGCTGGGATGGTCCAGGAAGGCTTTCTGATGGAGTCAGGACTCAAAATGGAGCAGAGAGGGAACTAGCCTGGGACTCAGGGAGGAGTGGAGTTGGGAAAATCAGTCTAGAATGAAAGTGAGGATGCTGGGGAGGGGGTGACTCCAGGAACTGGGAGGTCAAGCAAAGGTTGGACTGCATGCAGTGGTCAGAGGGAGCCAGCGTAGGTTGTTGGGCCAGGGAAGGAAGTGGGAGAGAAGTCTAGAGTTTCTGGCTGGGGGCACTGGTCATCCATCTGTCTCACCTAAGACAGGACTGGCTCTCCAAATCGCGGGGGACAGGGACGATGGCCAGCTTGTTCCCATGAGCAAGAAAAACCTTCAGGGGAAAGAAGGCCTCAAAGAATGGCTAGTGTTATAAAAAGATTTTTTCCTTGTCAAATCTATGGGGGAAATATGTGTACAATAGCTGTAGTAATACAGTGATTATTAGTCCTTACTAATTTATTTTCATGTTTTAAATTTTCTTGGGAAATCAGGACTCCATCTGAAAATGGCGACTCTATGGTGCACGGGGAGGATTTTCCCTGGCACTGCTCTCCTCCGTCGCTCCACAGCCGATGACTCCAGCGCAGATTAAAAGCTGCCATTTAAGGGAGAGAATTCGTTGGGACGACGTCGCCAAGCCACTGACAATGTCACAGAAACATACTTTCCACATCTGGGTTCTGTGTTTTGACTTCATCTAATTCTTAAACTGGACAAGCTTATTAATATGAAGACTGTGGCTCTTTCTGAATGCAGAATCAGAAACCACTCCTTTTAAAAAAACCTGTGGACAATCTTTCCAACCATAAAATCACTTCCATTCTCCAACCAACAAGTTTTCAAATGGATTTTGTAAATGTGCAAGAACTCAAAGCAAATCTATTAAAAAAAAAAAAAAAGATGTCAGGCTGAAAATAAGGAAAATCAGAGCAGGAGAAGAGAATGCAGCCTGTGTGTGCCCCCCTGGCCTTCACAGCACCCTGTTCTTGTGATGAACCAGCACTCCTCCCCATAAACTCTAAGTCATTCTCACCTTCCCTGGAGTTTGTAAGTCAGACAACTGTTAAGGGGACCAACTCATAATATTACTGCAAAATTTCACAGTTGAAAGTCAAATAGCAATGATTTTGCTCTGCCAGCCTGACACCACCTTGACCATGTGGATTAAAGTCCCTGGGCAGCGAGCATGAGCATATAAAGCGTGGCCAGTGATGTTGGTGCAAGCAGCTCTGCAGTTTAAAATGTGCCAGAACGTGGTCATTGAGGGCATCCATGCACTTTTTCTTGATCAAAATTCTATACATTATGATAAGTGGAGAATTCGTGCCAACAACAACAACAACACAAAACCCCCACCAATTATGCTGTGTATCTGGGTTCCCCAGAGAAACAGAAGGTATATATAGCAGGAATTGCTCATGTGATTATGGAAACTGAGAAGTCCCAGGATCTGCAGTTGGCAAGCTGGAGACCCAGGAGATTCAAGGGTGTAAGTTCCAGCCTGAGTCTGAGTCCTAAGGCAGGAGAAGACCAGTGTCCCAGCTCACAGAGTCAGGCAGAGAGAACTCCCCCTTCCTCGGCCTTTTGTTCTAGCCAGGCCTTCAATGGATTGGATGAGGCCCACTCACACTGGGGAGGGCACCCCGCTTTCCTCAGTGCGCTGATTCAAATGTTAGCATCATCCAGAAACACCCTCCTAGACACACCCAGAATCATGCTTAACCAAATATCTGGGCACCTTGTGGGCCAGTCAAGTTGATATATGACATTAACCATTACATACTGGTGTTTAAAGGCATTAAGGATCATTTCACAAATGTGTTGGCTATTTTCACGCACTCCTCCACCATCTATGACAGGCCTCACAACCAGAGACCCTCTGTGGAACCTCAGTTCTTGGCCTATTTCTTAAACATGTCCTCATGTGTGTATAGATGCTGGATGCTGCAAGTATATTCACTGACACTCCCTGATGAGACCTAAGGAAGGCCTTCATTTTCCTTGCATCTATATAGTCTTAAAATAAGAGCTACCATTTGGATATTGAAATGTGTAGAGAATTAAACCTCTTAAGAAATACTCACTGTGCTTCTTATTGTTTCTGAGGGGGATTCTGCATCTACTGACCAGCACTCTTGTTCTCTTCTCCCTGGTCCTTCTGTTCTTCCTTCCTCCCTTTCTTCTGCAAGTTGAGCACCCACCGTGGGCACAGTAATGTGAAAGCAGACTCGAGAGCTGCAAGAAAGGAGAAGACATTCCCTTGTTCGTCATCTGGCTCCTTCGTTCCTTCATTCATCATTCGTTTTGAAAAAAAAATCGTCTCTCATTTGGCTGGCAAGGAGGTGATAACAGATCTGAAACATATTAAGGTGGCACAGAGAATGGAGTTTGGACACGTGGTGAAATAACAAGTGAGCGGGGTAGAGGAGGAAACACTTGCTAGGTGTGCAAAGTCTGTTGGCTGAGGAGGAAGTCGGGGGTGCAACGGACTTGGCACTGGTCGGGCAGGACCAACCCCCAAGCCACACCTTTCAGGCCCCAGGACCCCCTCAGTGTCAGTCCTAGTCGTGGTCTGAGTGCCATGGAGGTCTGTGGTGCAGCCACAGCCAGGGTTGGAGACAGACACCGCTTCTGAGTGTGGGGAGGAGCTGAGCAGCGAAGAGCTTCAGTGAGAGCAAAGACAAATGGATTAACTTGTCAAATCCCTCTTTTCAGCGAGAATGTAATGGATTCATGTGAAGTGAAGTATCAGTGCCTGGTAGTGCCTAGTGTCCACTTGTTTACTCACCTTCCTATTCCGATTTGTGACTCCAGAGGCACCTACAGACGAGCGTGGCCTTCACAACAGCGGGACGTGGCTGCTGAGGAGCCCCGTGTGCAATATTAAGCGATTCAGTCTCAAATTTGCATACGTGTAAGTCCAAACACGGGGGCAACTGGATGAACGATGCCCAGGGGAATCACAAATAGTTTCATTTTTTTTATCAGAATATTTCATGTTTTAATTAAACTTTAAAAAATTTAAATAAAAATTTCAGCTATAATTTTAATTTAATAATTAAAACATTTTGCTTTTTAATTTTAATAGCTAATTTTGAGTTTTTGAAGCAAAATACATGAAAAATAATTTAAATTTATTTGTCGTTTACATTTCATTTACTTTTGTGACCAAAATACATTCAAATTTTATACACTTGAATGCAATTCAGTTTTCAGTTCTTTATATCATTAATGTTACTAGAAGACAAAATATATGAAAATCTTGACTATACAATATAACTAATGATTGTACTGAAATGAGACAAGAAAAATAAATTTTATGAAAAAAGTACACACTAATTTATGAATTATAGAAGTCTTTGCTTTTTTACTTACTCCAACATTGCTGGCCCGTGAATAGAACCCCCAACATGTGCAGTAAGTATTAGTTCAGTCATTGACATTTTGCCAACTTTCAGCAGTATAAAAACCACAGCTTTTCACATATTTTTCTATTTCATCATCATGAAAGCTGGAGGATAGAAAATACTTAACAGTTTGCGAGCTCGATTTCTACTTCTTCCCAAGATTTAGGCTCCAGGCTAGGGCCCTGTGGCTGACTCTGGCTCCAGGTCCCCGTGCCGAGGGCACTGCTGCCTCGCACACTCAGGGCGCATGTCTGGGAGTCCTGCTCAAGTCCTCTCTTTCAAACCCCTCATCTGGTATGGCAGGAACACCTGTTGGCTCGAGCTTCAAATATATCCAGAGCCACCTCAAGTCTCCCATCTTCTCTGTCATCATCTGTCACCTGGCCACTCGAAACCAGCCTCATAGCTTCCACTCCCCTCTGCAGCCAGTTCCCATGGGCAGCCAGAGTGGACCTTTAATGCAGCCATTGACGTGGCTCCTGTGCTGAGAACACTCTTTGTGCCCTACCTGCCCCATTCCTGTCCTTTCCCTTCCTCGCCTGCCTCTACCTTCCACCCACCCTGACCACATCCCTTACCTTCCTCCCCTCCGCTCCCCCGCAAACTGCCTTAGGGCTCCTGCACAGGCTGTTCCCTCTGCCTGATGCTGTTCCCTCTAGCATCTTGTCTACCTCTCACCTCCTTCAACTCTCCGCTCAAATACTGCCTTCTTCCGGAGGCCACACCTGAGCACCCTACTTTCAGCGGCTCACCCTTCCTCTGTGCAGCCCTCCCTGAGCTGCCCATCCACCGGAACTGCTCTGATTCTTCCTGTAGCCTGGTCCTCCTTCCACAGCGCTCTGTAACTGACTTAATCATTACCCGTGTTTTCTGACCATTCTCACTTAAAGATAAGCTCCACGAGGACAAAGATTTCTGTCTGCTTTATTCATTGGGGTATCCTCGCATATGTTGATGCCTAATAAATATTTATTGAAGGAGTGAAAGTGAGCAAAAAAGTGTTCTTCAGTGGGGAGCTAAGCTCAGTGCAAGGAGAAGGGACTAAGGTGGAATTTGGGATCCTAGGAGCAGAAGACCCCTCTCTTCAGACAGGATTTGAAGTCCATCATATCAACAGACACAGGCATTGGCGGGCTGGTTACTGAAGAGGGTGGTACGAGGGTTCCCGGGCTCCGTGGAGGGCTATCTGCAAAGCCCTGGGCTGGTCCAGACCCCTCGGGAACAAAGAAAGACTGGAAGACCCAGAGAACAGGAGAGTCTTCACTCAGGTTTTGCAGGTTGCTGGGAGGAAGGCCTGGTGGTACCTGAACTGCCCCTCAGACTGCTGCCCTTTCTGTCCCACTGGCCTGGAGGGGCTCCCATGCAGCCGGAGTGGAGATCTGGCAGGCAAAAGGAAGGGAGCCCCTGGTCCTGAGCAATGGAACAGCCTGAGGCAGAAGACGCAGTAGAATTGCTTGCCTGGTGACCTGGGATCCAAGCTGGGAGAAGGCTCACTCCAGGACTCCGCCGGCTGCAGCAGGGCCAAGGCATTCAGCCCATCGCAGCTCCTGCTGTGGCCTCCTAGTATATCCAGATTGAGCAAATAAAAACCCAAGACATCCAGTTAAATTTACATTTCAGATACACAACAAGATTTTTAGTGTAAATATGTCCCGAATGTTGTCTGTATAGTTTATCTGAAACGCAAAACTACCAGGGTATCCTGTGTTTTATCTGGCAATCCTGTGTCCAGGCCTCCGAGAGGGTGCAGGGGCCCATCTTCACCACCCATCTCCCAGATCGTCTCCTTCCGCAGGCCCAGGGGTGCAAAAAGAGCCAGAGGTCCAGCCACCACCCTTTCTTTGGCTCCAGGTAATTGAAGCCCCTTCGTCTTTTCTTAGGGGGATCCTCTGACCCCCAGCGCTGGGCTCTTCCAGACAAAGCCTGCCTGGGGCTCAAATTCAGGCCATGTCTGAAACACTGAGAGGAGCATTTAACTTTTCCCTGGGTAAGAAGGCCCTCACTCAGAAACGTCTGGCTGTTCTTCCTGGGAGATAGAAGGGAAACTCATACTTTCTTTGTCTTTTTTTTTTTTGACTGAGAAGTCAATAGCAGTGGAAAAGACAAGAGACTAATTATTTTGCCAATAACTGATCCTTTAACACTAAGTTTTGGGGAACTGGAATATCATGGAACGTACTTAACATGATATCTATGCTGAGCGTAACTCAGTCTTTGCTGATTCTGAGCGTACTGTGTGAGTCCACCGGACTTACTACTAATCTGATCCCAGGGTAGCTGGAGGACGTGACCGCAGGCTCCCGCGTCAGAACAGGAGCGGGGAGAACCTGCTCTGCAGGAAGGACTTGTGGGAGAATCCCTGCTGCCTCGTCAGACTGAACGGACTTCCGTCTGGAGTCTAGCGTGGGGGGCCAGCGATTTCTATTTCTTTCTTTAGCAGGAAAAAAAAAAAAAGCATTTTGCTAATGAGAAATAAGCCCATGTTGCACAACAGAGCGCGCTTTGTCTCATTCCCCCGAGGGATCCGCCGCGCTTGGGGGGAGGCAGAGGATTCCCCGGCCAGCCTTGTTCTCCAGGTGTGGTCCGCTGAGCCGGATGGGCAAATCACATCTATAATTAGAATTATATGCAAAATGAAAAGACTCTTTAAGGAACATCTCTGGTTCCTCATCGTCTTAAGTATCTGTTGCCATGGAAGCCAGCGAGCAGCTCCAAAAACCTAGAGCAATGAGAAGCACTCGCCCACTCGCCACTCAGGGCTCCTTTAAATAAAGATGCCTTTTTTCTTTGGTTTCTGAATAAACATAAACCTGGGTTTTTAGTGCAAAATCCTGATTTCAAGGTTATTGATGCCATGCTAAATTAATACAGTCTGTGAGACAGCGCACGCCACCCAGCAAAGCCAGGGATACTCCTGTCTTCTGAAAGCTTGACATTTGTTTTTCATCATGAACTTAAAGGTCAAGAGCTACAGATGGATCACGGTACCTGCCTGAGTTTACATTTACATGCATTTTAGTTTATTCCCACACGCGCTTTTTATGAGATCCATCACCAGAATAAAACTGTAGCGCTCCCGTATTCTCTGGGCTGGCTAAACTAGGAGAGTTGTCAAGCTGCTATCTCTACATAATTCAAATTAAAATAAGAAATATATGCTGATTTGATATTTCAAAAGCAAAAGCTTTAAGTTTCACATTGGCTAAAACTGGCCAGAATAGACAGCGCACAAATTTCTTGATGTTGCTTACTCAGTGTAATTTGAGGGATGGACTGACAATAGAATCTACTCTTATTATGCACTTTTATTTAAAGCCACAGACATCTCACCCTCTGGATAACCCAAACATGATTAGCCAATAATCGATTCAAAATGATGGGAACAGGTGATCACTTTTTTCTTCACAAATGAATTTTGTTTGTGTGTGTGTGTTTCTGTTCAAGGTAAGCATGCTCCTTGTACTACTGTACACTTTTTTTGTGTGCATGATACCAAATAACATTTTCTAGTTTTACCAAAATACCTGTGGAGCTGACAGAGCATGATGCATTCATTTTCCTTGATTTTGTAGTGAGGGAAAAGGCTAGCATGAATAATTCAAAAATAATGCTGAGACTGTTAAGATTTAGTATTGGAGAGGTCATCACAGTTGGGAGAAATGAGCTAGGAGACTATTACTATTCCACGATCTTTGAATCTCAAGGTGACATCATTATTATTTCTCTATATCTATAACGTCGTGCTGCAACCAGCTTATTGCTGTGTTTCTCATGTAGGGGAGAAAGATCAATTACATACAGACCTCAAAATGTGAACCATAAGCATAGTGCCCAATAAAACTGTCATTAACAGTCCCCACAATTTTAGCTGCATGCTACCAGGTCAAACTGCTTTAAAAATGATAACTGACATTGAAAGGTTGAATAAAGAGCATTCATTCTAAAGGGAGCCATTTCTTAGCCAAATCACTGAAAGTCTTTAATAACACTTGCTAATTTCGGTCTCAACTGCAAAAAGGACCCTAATGATAAGCTTAGCACTGAGGATACTTAGGAGAATGAACACAAGCCCCAGCATCGCCCTTTGAAAAATAGGTTTGCTGCAGGATTGACATCAACCGCAAGCACTCTTGAGTAAGCATAAAGCAGTCCCGTGCAATCATATTTAATTTATTCCTATTTTCAACCAGAAGCGGAAAGATATCACCAAAAAATAAAATGCATGCTAGAGGAGTGTTTACAGCACTCTCTCACCATTTGTTACCACTGCGTAATCAGTGATAAATCTTGCTTTCTCTGGAACGGGATTAAAAAACACCCCTACATTCAAAAATATTAAAATGGAATAGAGCTATTACTACTGCAAAATCCCTTTTTTCTACCCCCAAAGGGTCCCTACATGTTTAAAACATCTTTTTTACTCTTCACAGAATTTTACAAGCCTTCCCACCAGCTTACTTTTTAATTAAAATGTTCCTGTTAGTGTCAGACCTCTGAAACACCGCATTTGGTTTAAAGCTTTAACAGTTCATAGCATTCGTGATTTTTGTGAGAGGGGCTATGAAAGTCCTGTCGATTTCTCTCTTTAAATGGAGTCAATGCTCATCACCACTACTTTACACGTTACCACGCGCCCCCCAGTCTGTGGTACCCCTTCGGCCCAGGGAAAGGCTGATTATGGGCTTATCCCCCACAAAAGATGCCCCTGAACACTGTACTTGAAGCCATGCTGGATTTTTTTGGGCAATTTTGATAATGATGAGTTATTTCTGCATTAGCTGTCCCTAATAATTCTATGCTTTATTATTATTATGGATAATATGGACGATAGTATCCATAATAATTTTCTGCTTTATTTCCCTCGATTTTATGTAAAATTTTATAGTTTGCTATTTATTGTGAAATGATGATTCACAAGTTAAAATGAAACATGTCTGTGACAGTCACGGTTGGTTGACTTCCTAAAAGGCTTTTCTCCTCTTCCTCCCTCCTTCATCTTCCATCTCCATCTCTTTCCCCCCTTCTCTCTTTCTCCTTCTTTCTTTATAGCAGCCACCCCAGAGTTGCAGGGAGCCAAGCTGGGGACTTGCCGTCTGAGGATGCTGAGTGGAGGCACAGGAGGACCCAGGGTCCTTGTGGGTGTTGCAGAGCTCCTGACTTACTCTCTCCTAGATCTGCTCTTCACCTGTTTCCTTCTGTGGGGAAGAATCAGGGCTTCATTATTGACCCACTTTTAGCCGGTTCCTATGTCTTGTGTCCCAGTGTATCCTGACTCACGGTGTGTGAAACACATGTTAAACTGCAAGAGGCTCCACCAATGCGAGGTGTGGTTAATATCCCTGTCCTTCCAAGCTCCGTGCTCAAAGCCGGCAGTGACTTATGGAAGGCGGTGCGAATGAATCAAATTCCACACGCTCAGGAAGTGTGCTTGGCTGGATGGGTTGAAGGCACCATTGGTTGGTAATGTTTAGCCAAGAGAAACACGGAATTCATTCTTTTCAAAACACCGAAGGAAAATCAATGGCATGGTGCACACGGGAGTCAAGGACAAAGGCATAAAACACAACATAAGTACACATTCACAGCCTACCATGTGCAGGGGGGTTTTATGTACCAAGACTATGTTTAACCCCCTGTGTTCTGACACCCAAATTCTCAGAAGTCCTTCCACCTCTGAGCCAGAGCCCCCCACGGGCAGACGAGGGCAGCACCTACAGGTCACTGTTTCCCTCCCAGCAAAGGGCCTACCCTGATGTCTGCCCAGCCACTTGTCCCTGAGTTAGTTTGCTGGGGCTGCCATAACAAAATACTACCAAATGGGTGCCTTAAAACAACACAAATTTATTCTTTCACAGTTCTGAGGCCACAAGTTCAAAATCAAGGCATTGGCTGGGTTGGTTCCTTCTGGAGGCTCCGAGGGAGAACCTGTCCCATGCCTCCCTCCTGGCTTCTGGCAATCCTTGGCATCCCCAGGCTTGTAGACCCTCGCTGCAATCTCTGCCTCCGTCCTCACATGGCTGTCTTCCCTGTGTGTGTCTGTCTTTCTCTATATCCCAAATCTCCCTCTTCTTCTAAGGATACCAGTCATTGCATTAGGGCCCACCCCAACCCTGTACGACCTCATCTGAAGTTGATTCCATCTGCAAAGACCTTATTTCCAAATAAAGTCCCATTCGCAGGTACTGGGCTTAGGACTTAAGCATATGTTTTTGGGGAACACAGTTCTACCCACTACAATCACTACTTGTCAAATGAAGACATTCATCCTGGCACAATGGGATCCAAGGGTCATGGGAAAGTGCCTGGCATGGTTCTGAATACCTACAGCTACCCCCAAGGCGTCCAACATCATAGATAGGATTTTTCCGATGCTGCCAACAGGCTGTAAGCTTCTCCTCAGAGTAGCCAGAGATTCTGGGTTCCGCTCTCAAAGCTGTCTAGACCTGGAGACTAGCGGAGGGGGGAAACTGCAAAGCCTGTGCAGACACCAGGCTGGGAGTTTGGCGTGGGAGGAGCGGGCAGCTGCCCAGGCACAGGGCCTGGTCCCCCGCCGCCACCCCCGGTGGTGGCCTTTGAAGTTGGTGGAGAACTCACACCGCAGGGACAGAGCGGAGGAGGCAGACCCAGGTGGACTCTGCTCTCCCCACCGAAACCCTGTTCAAAGGGAATAGTTTGGGCAACTCCTAGCAAATAATGAATGAATGGCAGAGTCTGGGCCAACCCAACAGGAGACATGCTTGCGCAGCCTTCCTTCCACGTTCTTTGCCGCTCCTGCCCGGGCCCTGCTGGGCTGGGGATTATGCCTTAGAGGGAGGCAGCCCCTTGCCTTTTGTTTTGTTTTTAACATTTAATATCTATCATGCTGTCCTGAAGATGTTCGGTACTGATACAGGGGAACACAAACCACCGGCAAGATCAGCCCAGTCTTATTTACTCACCTGTGCCTGGGAGCAGGGGGAGGTGAAACGTGTACCAGGAGCGGGTTTTCACAGGGAGGGACGGCTTTAACACTCTGAAGCCTTCTCTCTCCAAGCTTTCAGTGGCTGGATCCCCTTTGGTCCATAATCACAGCTAATGGGCTGGCCACAGAGGCATCAGGGGCATAAAATGGTCTAACACTACATTGACTATAAATAGCAAAGCCATAAGTGACATTACTTTGCAGATAAGAAACAATCACATCATTAAGCAAAGGTGTTTAGTGTATCAGTCACCCTAACTTTGATTTATTGCAAGGCATTTGTCTGTCACCAGCACAATGGAAGCTATAATGCAACTCAAGGGTTTAAAGAGAAAATTAAGATGAATATTGCTGCTAGCACTTCGGTTTGCACAGACGCAAACTGGGTGGGCTTCCCTCACTGCCTGCCGGCTGGCCTCAGCCCAGCTTCCCAGGCCCAGAGGCTAAAGACCGCCTGCGGGTGGCAGAGAAGTTAGCCCGGGGGGCTGGAGGCTGGGGCGGCCCAGGGCAGGAGATTATGAGGACTGGGAGGCAAGAGTGCCTTACAACCCGGGTTTCTCCAAGGGGAATAATGCATTCCAAACGGCCAGGGCTCCCCCTTTTATGTGAGACTTTACCCCAGAAATATGGAGTGGAAACAACGATGAGAGTTATTTTGACGGGTATTATGTTTTAAAATTCTGTCTTGTCAAATACAGCCACTCCTGTATTCAATTCAATTTTAATCCAGAAAACAGTTTTGGAAAACCTACTGTAAGCCAGGCACCGAGCCAGGCCCGGGGAAGTATAATGAGGGATAGGTCACAGTTTCTGTCCTCCAGCGGTTCCGTGACCCAATCGGATGAGCTCATAGTGCGTGGCCTGGAGTAGCTGCTGGCTGACGAGTTGAGGCTGAACAAATGAATGAGGGAGAGTGAGGGTGGTGGACTCATGGAGGTACGGTGGCATGTGGGATTCAGAGGAGGGAGAACATCCCCTCTGGTTGGGAAGACCAGGAAAGAGAAAGAGAAGGAGGATTTAAATGGCTTTTGAAGGCTGGAGAGATTCTGGGCCCGAGGAGATGAGGCAGCAGGTTTTCCAAGAAGATGCCGTTGTTTGTCCAAAGACACAGTGTGTCTGTGTGGAGGCCAGCTGGGATACAGAGTTCCAACTTGGCTGGTTCACTGGACTTGGTAGAGTGGTGGAGGAAGAAAAGGCTAGAAGGACAGTTGGATGACATGAAGAAGGGTCTTGGATGCGTGAGCCAGGACTTGCACTTATTGTGATGGGCCATGGGGTCGCTGAAGCTTCCACCTGGGATGAAGCACATAGTCTGACGTGGAGTGCAGCAGAGAGGAGGCACAGGACAATTGTAGGCCATGGATCACGTGCCGTGAAAGGCAACGTGGAGCTGGCTAAGGGTGGACACTCTGCGATGAATGCGGATGGTGGGCAGCTGGTGGTTGGCACACGGAGTGAGTCGCTGTCGAGGCTGAGGTGAGCACCCAGCTTACTCCCAGGTGTGGAGTCTAAGATGCTGGTGGGGAACCCTTGCGGGGCAGCTAGATTGGAAGTCATCTTCATAAGGGGCCCAGACGCAGAAAGTTGTTTTATCTAGACAGTTAAAAAACTAGACGAGACGATAGAATTCATCTCCCTTCACACTTGTGGTTATTAAATGTCTCCGTGGAAATGAATGACACTATCCATTTATGAGAATATTAATCTAATGATTACTTACCATCAGTCAGTCATGAGTAGTCATTAGGTACCTACTGTGCACTTCACTGTGCTGGGTGCTGTGGTGGGGGAAGGAGCAGTGGAATCAGGCCCCTCCTGCAAAAGGCCCCCGCCCATAGCCCCTGAGGACCCTGCCTGCTCCCACCGGGCACATCAGATGCCCAGACAGTTTGCAGATCCTTAGAGAAGACAATTCCTTCTCATCGTCAGGAGCAATCTCAGTACTTCAGATATGATAGGCATCCATATAGCTTACATTTAGGAATGGCAACACCGTCTCGGGAACAATGATAGGAACACTGTGCCCTCAGAGGTGCTTCTTGAAGATTCGGGTTGGTAAGAAGTGATTTTGATGCTGCTAAGTGTCTTATAACCAATTGCTCAAAAATTCTGTGAAAATCTGAATAGCCTCTATGGTTCATTTCTGCAAGTGGCTGTTTTGAAATGACTCAGTATTTCACTGCAATCCTTCAGACCAAACCAGTCCCTTCCAGATCGTCTGAAGTCGGGAGAGACCTTTGCAAATACATGCAAAAGATGTCACGGTGCTGTGTGCCCTCATTCAGCCAACACAGCCTGAGAGTGGCTGGGGGTTCTGCAACCTGGAGGTACAGCAGTGGAGAAGACAAATTCCTGCTTACTCGCTCTTCCACTGCAGACCATTTCCAGGGCCTTGCTTGTGTGACACAGTCTGATCTGTGCTGTTCCCCCGCACTGAACACTCCGTGCCCTCCTCGGTGTGCTCCTCTCCCCTCCATCACAATAGCCTCTCCATCTCCTCGGTAAGCCTTCCTTGCTCTGATCTGAAACAACACTCCTTCTTTTATCTAGAACACGGCAATGGCAACCCATCATTAATGTCTTAAACGGATGTCATTTTCTTGGATCCCTCTTTCCCTGAACGAGCCAGCGAGCGAATAGAACTTGGTATGTTGATCATCTTGAAGCCTAGACAGCCAGGGGGTACCAGTGGAACCCACCTAAGAGAAGTGGCCCCAAGATAAAGATGGTATGGATAACAGGAACACCAGTAATGAATGTTTGTTGAGTGCTCACTGTGTGCCTTTCCAGCATTGTGCTGAGTGCCCTGTGCGTGTTTCATCTGATTCCGCTCACCGCCCTATGCAGAGCGAGTCCTGTGATCTCTCCCCTTTGTCCGGACATCCTGATGGGGTGAAGGAATGTCCCATGGCCACAAGCTTAGCAAGTGTCAGAGCTGGGATTCAGAGGCAACTCTGGCTGACCACCACATCACAGGCAGCAAGGATAAAGGACCCCAAATAAATTCCAGCCATTTCTAGGTGTGGTGCTCCAACTTTGGCAGACACCAGAATCACCTAGGCAGCTTGCAGAGAATGCAGATTCCCAGGCCCCACTTCCAGGGAGCCTGATCCTGTATGTGTGATGGAGTGGAACCAGGAATCTGCATTCTCAGTTAACCCTGCAGGGGATCCTGACACTGGCCTTTGGCTCTGCAGACTGGGGCTTGTTCAACCCTTTTTCTCTCGCCTCAAGCTGTGACCAGTACAGACTAAGTGCGCTTCTGGATTTGCAGCCTCTCAAGGCTTCTCTTCCCTTCCTCCCGCCCTCCCTGAGGCCCAGCCTCTCCAGGACTATCAGTGTTGTCCCTGTCCTTCTTCTCCGAAAAGGGGAAGCCAGACATCCTCTAAAATCACTTCCAAAGCTGGCGAGGCTGTTGGGCTGCAACCTCCTGGAGACCTGCCTTGAACTGATGAGATATTCCTGCTTCTCACTGGAAGGAGCTCTGCTGGGCTTCCTTGAGCGCTCAGTGGCCGCAGGCTCTGACTGCAGCCTGTGATGGAGTTAAGGGGAAGGGCTGTGTCCTCTGGAGTGGCACAGTCGTTGGCTGCCTAGATGGCCTTGTAGAGTCCATTCCAGGACTAAGAAGGGAGGGTGGCTAGGGACACGTGAGCCTCTTAGACGCACCCCTTATCCTAGACTGAAGCTGACTTATTTTCCTTGCACTCTGAATTGGGGCTCAAGAACAGCAGGCACTGCCTGGCAGGCTTGAGAAGAGGGGACAGGTGGGAAACACACAGCTGGTTCATGTCGCCCCTGCAGACTGACTCTCCTCAGCCCGTTCCTTTGCTATCATCCAAGTCTGTACTTCTCAGGATATTTTGCGTAAAAATTACCTGGATGCTTGTTAAAAGTACTGACTTCTGGGCCCAATTATAAACATATTGAATGGGAATTTCTGGGGATGAGATCTGGATATCTGCATTTTAACAAGCTTCCCAGATAACTCTGATGCTGTATCATAGGGACACATTTGCTGCAAGAAGCAGAAAACCCAACTAATGGTGGACTGCCCTAAACAAATAGAGGTTTTCATTTTCACCTGTAAATCTGTAGGAACGTGAAGGCAGGTTGTTCTTGTCACCCAACAATGCCATCATGGCCAAGTCCTTTCTGTCATTTTAATACCCCATTCTTGGTGTGTCAGCTTTTGTCCTGAAGCTCATTGCCTCATGGTTGCAAGAAGGCTGCTACAGCTCCAGATAGATTTCAGGTTTAAGGCAGAAAAGATGAAGAAGGGGGAAAAGAAGTTTGCTAGCAACATTTGCCATTTTTTTATCAAGAAAGTCAAACTGTCCCAGAAACAACCACCTATCCCACCCCACAACATACTTTTGCTTATATCTCATTGTCCCAAATTAGGTTTCATGATCATTTTTCACCACGAGAGAGACTGGGAAAATGGGGCAGGACATTGAAATGATCCTTGGCTTTGACCAATCGTGGTGTATCACCTGGAGCTGTTAGCATAAGCTGGAATCTGTTAACAAGTAAGAGGGGAGATTGGCAACCTGCAGCGTCTGCACGCAGGTGCCCACAAAAATTAAAAGCTCACCTTCCTAACGTGAATCAGCAAAGGGCAGATAACAATTCACGCATGGCCAAGATATGAGGACAGGCTTAGAGGCCCGAGTTCCCTTCAAATCACCTCTGTTCTCGTCCTAACAAGCCTTAAATAATAACTTTCAATCAACACCCGGAAAAAAAAAAACCAGTAAAACTTTAGTGATCAAGAGGACCATTTCTTTGGGGAAAAATAAAGATGGAATGGAAAATTAAGTGGCTCAGTGCCTATGGTACTAAATTAAAGCATCGGAAGAAAGTTGGTTGTGCTCCCATTGGTTCCAGAAGTGGGCCTCACGGGCACCGCGCTGGTCACCCAAGCTTTCTCAAGTGGTCCTCTCGGGGGTTGGCGGGGAGCGTTCGTGATGCTCAGGACACAGCTGGCAGGTGAGGAAGCAAGAGGAAAACAGCAGCAACAACAATCTGCAAAGGAACTTGGAAGAGGGACAGATTACAAAGTACCGCGGAGTACTACGGTTCAGCACCAAGACTTCCTCCTGGAGGGTTTTCTGGGAGGACGTTAATGTGAACGGAACGTCAATTTTCCAACTTCTGTAGATGTGCAGGTGACAAGAAACGTCGGCTGGTGGTGTTTCATATCGCCGGTGATTCAAATTACTGTTTGCCTTCCTTCGCTCGCTCCTCTCCTAATTCTACAAGCTCGACTTCATATCCAGCGGAACTTACATTTATTTGTAATCTCACTGCTTACACTCCACTGAACAATAAAAGAACAATAAACTTAATAAAAAGCCCAAGTGATTGGAAATTGCTCTGGGAATGGCAGTCCAGTATGAAAGCTATAAATTTCCTTGTGTGCTCATGACAATGTCAGCTAATTTTTATGAAAAGCCCATCACAGAACATGGCACCAAAACACTGCCATCACTTGCGTGTCAGCCATCAGACTTCCCCTGATAACAAAATAGAAAATGCATCATAAAATGATGTTTCAAGCCACAAATTCATCTTGAAATGCTCGCTCTATCCAGGAACGTTTCTTTTCTGACCCTGTCTGGCACCTGAACTTTGAATTAATCATTCCTTTTCTATACCGTTACACAATACCCACTGGTCCCATCGTGCGGGGAAAGTCAGGGAAAACAACCACCAGAAACACCATCCCATATGACGAACTTGATTGGCCCACGTTAGTGAATCTGAGGCAGACATAATTAGTCCGCGGAACAACAGCAGTGATCAAGGAGCCCAAAAACTTAGTCTGAAGCCATTATCTTCAACAATACACTTTTAAATAAACCATTGGGGGCCCATCTCTCATCGAGTGTAACCCAGTGGGAGTACACAGTTACGTCGTCATCCTGTGGGATTACGAAGGTGAAGAAATTGGGCTTCCCTTGAGCGTTCGAAAATATCCTTTTTGCCTAGTCACTTATGACGGTTTCTAATCTGCCCTTTGGATGCCCAAATATTCTGCATGTTCTAGAAAATCAAGTTGGTTAACAGAAAAATACTTTGTTCGATGACTGAAAGAGAAAACAGCCATCCTGAAGAAAAATGCTCTGTGTAAATGAGCAAAGTATCAGCAATGGTAATTTATCCCCCGGCCACAGAGAGTTTGTAAACTTTATGGCTGTGAGCTGAGGACTGGAGCCCATCTGTCCTGACTTTGTATGATTATAATCATCGATAGATAACGCTGTAACATTTACGGTCGCCCGGGGAGGAAGGGAAAGGGCCGGGTTTAGAACCAACCTAAAGATCATTGTTACCTACGTGGCACTGATTCATCTCAGTGTCCCTGGGGTCTGCCACTGATCCTGGCACCAAGTAGGGTCCGTGGACATCTCTGGAGTATTCTTTGGCTGAGTGAGGAGGAGGAGGGCAGGCTCCCAGGAATGTCAACTGAGTCCTGTTGGGCCCTTGCCGGGCAGTGGCCTAATTTGAGGGTCCTGGGGCCTCTGGCAGGAGGAAACGGGAGTGCGGGTCCAGTGGGGATGGATTCAGAAAAAGAGACCCAGTGTCAGCACCTCCTCTCCATTGGCCAAATGTTCCGCAGACACACGCTGGACACCCAGGCCCGAGGGGCTGCAGAGCTGGCTCCCTCTGGATTGGCTAACACTGCACCTTTGGGAAAGGGCCCCTTCTGGAGCCATTTCCAGAAGCGAGGCCCCTGCTGCTGACTAGATCCACAGCTGTAAATCCACAAGGTAGCCGGAGAGGGCTCTAGGCACTGGGCTCGACTCTCAGCGGGTGGCTGGAAAGTTACAGCGCTATGGGAGGGGCCCAACCTTCCGGCTGTCCAAGGGGTCTGAATCTCCCAAGCCCTCTTCAGTTCTGCAGAGTCAGGGGAATGGTTGAGACAATGTCTCCTAGACCAAAAAGGGCCTTTGTGTCTGTGTGTGTTTAACACATGCTATGACTTTGCTCCCTCTGCTTCAGATGCTTCTCCCCTCCTGCCTTCCCCAGTGCTGAACTCCTGCTTACCTTCAAGGCCAAGCTCAAATGCTGCCTCCTCTGGGAAGCCACCCCGGGTTCTTCTGGGTAAGATGAATCTGTCATGTTTGCAGGGCCCTCAACTGCATCAGATCACAGTTGCTGAGTCCTTGCCTCCCTCCCACTTGGACTGTGGGCAACCTGGGCCAAGTGCACGCCCCTGGAGCATCATTCCTTACCTGTTCCCAGTACAGCACCTGCTGCAATGCTGTCCTCAGCTCACATCGGCTTTCACTGTATATCGAAATAAAACTTACTATCATGGTCTGTTACTTTTTTTTAAATAAGCTTTGAAAAATTGAAATCTCTATTTCATCTGCAAAATGACATGTAGCTCACAGTTTGAATAAGAAGCATATCATGTACAATCAGCTAAAAAAAACTGGGGGTTTATTTTTCCAGAAATGCACTAACATCACACAAATAAAATTAAAGCCCTTTTAATAAAGGCTGAAAGTTAATACTAAATGAATCAAGTCCTGGTGCTTAGCAATACAGCGATTTTTTTTCCCATTTAGAGGGTGTTTAATACTTAAGAGGTGGTGCCTCCTTATGATTAATTTCCAGGATATGCAGCCAACTCTGTCTTATGAAAGTCCATTTATTGCAAGTTAGGCTGCAAGAGCATTCTTCCTGTAACATCACCAACTGCAATGTTTTCTGATTCCTATTGGAAGCGTGGCTTAAACTACCTGCTAAATTTAACTCCATCTGGGAGGGGAAGTGCAACTTCCATTGTCTTCTCCAAAGCCATTGACTTGACAAGTTTTGCATTATTCCATCAGCTCAAGATCACATGATTGTTGTAAACTAGACACATGTATATTGCTTTGTTTTGTCTTCCAGGCTGCACAGTTTTGCAAGTCTTGATTTTAACCCAGTAAAATCCACTTTGGTCTTTTGTGTACAAAAGTAGGCTTGTGGCTGCAATCGTTAAAAAATGAACATATAGAGAGATGGGTAACTAGATTTATAATCCATCCCGTGTAATTAAGAGCCAGCTTTTGATTTCAATGAAATGACAATTGCATAATGGATTTTGAAAGCAAGATAAATATAAAGAGGAAGCGACATTTATGAAGTACACAGGGAGAGAAGCTGCGAGATTTATTTTTCAAGTGATAAAACATCTTCCAATCACAATATTCTCTTTTGTGGTTACAATTTGCCAAATGATCTCAAATCTTGTTAATTAAAAAAGGGGGGCGGGGAGGATGACATGGCTAAAAGCAGAAGAGATGTCTTCTGTGCTTTGAAAGGGAAAGATGCCTGCTGATTTTCTTAGGGCCAGCCCACCCAGAGAAAAGCAATTGCTCAGAAATATTTAACCAGTGAATATTTTCACATTTATTGGTTGTTCTTGTACGTACCTCTAGTTATTAA
Source organism: Equus quagga (assembly GCF_021613505.1). Taxonomy (NCBI): domain Eukaryota; kingdom Metazoa; phylum Chordata; class Mammalia; order Perissodactyla; family Equidae; genus Equus; species Equus quagga. The sequence continues at coordinate 180,826,864 of NC_060268.1, read as the reverse complement.
AACTTGATTTATAATAGACTATCAAAATATTTGAGACTTCCTTTTTATAAAGTTTCACGTTCTCAGTATTTGATTTCCAGAGACTGAAAATAACTAACTGGTGTAAAGTAATATCATTTTTCTTCCCATGACCAGTATAGTTTAGGGAGCCACTCTGACTCTTACTCACTGCTTGGCTTGAGTTTTTAAAATTGAGGGTTTTTATCTTGCCCACAATAAGTATAAGGGTGAGGTTGAGAATGGAGACATCTATTTTGGCTCCAAGCCAGCCCAAATTGGCCAAGAGACAAGTTTCCTATAATTTGAAGATCTGCAGTAAAAAATGAACCTATTGTTTTTGCCAGCCTTTATTTGGCTGTTTGCAATAATAAAAAAAGTTTCTATATTGCTGTAAAGAAAACCATTCTTATAACTTTCAATTCCACAAGACAGAAAAGTTAGTCATGGCGAATGATGTACAAGATTTCTAGATGAGATTTCTGCTTTGGTAGTTCCAACATCCCGCAGTTGCACTGATAAAACTAGGATTGCTTGTCTCCTGAAGTCTAACGTTCACCTTTTAAAAATAAAAAATGTACTCACTGTGGTAAAAGGAAAGAAAAACGTAAGGGATGTCTCATACACGTTTCCATGGTAGGAGTTGTCACCTATCATGTTTTGACTAAGAAGACAACTAATTTCTGAGTTGAGTAAAAATAAAAGCAGAACAAACAAAATAAAACAACCTCATTTTAATGTAGAGCATGTTATGAATGCATTGGTAGATCAATTCTTTGAAATTTTTATTTTTGGACTTAAAGTTATGAAATGTAGAACTTGGGGTCACACATCTAACTTAGGAACGGTGGCAGAGACAGTGAGCTGTCTTCCAATTCCTTTTGTCAACTTTGTCAGGGATGACGTTTTTAGGGGAACCTGAGTCCCTAGAATGAAGACTGCATCTTCCCAAGTCCTTGCACCGTGGTTGAGGCCATGTGTTTAAAAACCTGTCAGTGGGATTTGGGCCATTTCCCGGTTGTGACTGTAAAGGGAGAAGTTGGGTCCTCCCCTTCCTCATTTTTTCCCTCCATGGTGGTTGCAATGTGTTTATGTTAAGGGACATCTTGTCCAGTGACAGAGGGAAAAACGTCAGGATCAGCGACGATCATTGCTACATATTTAGCACTTACTGTATGTCAGGCACTATCCTAAGGGTTTTCAACCTATTATCTCACAACAACCTTGTGGAGTAGGCATTGCTTTTATTCCTACATTATAGATGTGAGCGAACTGAGGCAAAGAGAAATGAGATAATTTGTAAATGGCAGATTTGGGATTTTAACGCAGGCAGCCTGGTGTCAGAGTCTATGCTCTTAACTGCTACACAATACTACCTCTAGAGATGGCAGGGCCGCCATAGAGAAGGGGCCTGGGTCCCTACACCTGGGAGCCACCACATTAACCCTGTACCACCTAGCCAGGACTGTTATTTTATTTCTCTGAAAAGCAGCCAAACTCATACCGCAGTGAGTGAAAGGACAATGGACAATGTATATAATTTGATTATTGAGGAAAACGGGCAAATCCTCTCTAAATGTCCACTTGAAATGATAAGGCAAGAAACCCACAACTAAAAACAAGTCAAGCCACAATCAAAATCTGAACCCCAACTCCAGGAGCTCTGATATCCAAGAAAGCACTTTTATGGTATCTCAGCCCAACCCTCAAAATCCAAAAGCTCATTAAAAGGAAAACTGTGCCCCTCCTTGAGAAAAAGTTGCATGTCAAATATTTGCTTTTCTAGAATTTATCTTTCCCCCTCTACTTAATGGAAGAATAGCCCCTCTCTAGGTAAAGATTACATGAAGTTCCCTTCTTGGGGAAGGAGGTTAGGTAGATCATACTAGTATTCAGTTTTTACTTATTTTGAATTTGAAAGTGTTCAGAGACATTTACTTTGGTTACGTTTACTTTGTTGTCCACCTTTTTGTTTTTCCTGAAGTTAGTGATTGCCTCATTTTTTTAAATTGCTTAATTTTACTTGCTAAATTTATTTGCTTCATACCCCAAATCTTTGCCAGAGGTATAAAACTTCTTTCAATGCGGTCACACATCAGGTAATTCGTCGTTACGTTTTTCGTTTGGAGGCATCCTTCCCAGAGGCCTTTCTTCTCCTGCTTCAGTTCCCAGCAACATTCTAGGAAAAGTTGTATGTGAGGTAAGTTTTGGGGACCTTGCAAAACTGAAAATGAGGATTCCACCCTCACACTTAACCAATCACTTGCTGTGTATAGAATTCCAGGTTTTAAATAATTGTATCTCAGAATTTTGAAGGCATTACTCCTTTGTTATCTAGCTTCCAGTGTTGCTATTAAGAGCCCTAATTCTTGCTTTTTCGGTATGTGACCTATTTCCTCCTCATCTTTGATGGAACATTTTAGAATTTTCCCTTTATTCCTGGTATCCTAAGATTTCCTGATGAAGTGCCTTGGTGTAGGACTATTTGCATTCATTGGATTGTGCATTTGGTAGAGTTAAATCTAGTGCCCAATGGCCTTTAGCTCTAAGGACATTTTAATTTAATTTTTTATTTATTTATATTTTTAAAGATTGGCGCCTGAGCTAACCGACTGTTGCCGATCTTCTTTTTTTTTCTTCTCTGCTTTTTCTCCCCCAATCCCCCCGAGACATAGTTGTATACTTTTAGTTGCGGGTCCCTCTAGTTGTGGCATGTGGGACGCAGCCTCAATGTGGCCTGATGAGCAATGCCATGTCCATGCCCAGGATCCGAACCCATGAAACTCTGGGCCACCGAAGGTGGAGCGCGAGAACTTAACCACTCGGCCACTGGGCTGGCCCCTCTAAGGACATTTTTTAAATTTTTAAATTTTTTTAAATTTTTAAAAATTTTTTTCCTTTTTCTCCCCAAAGCCCCCCGGTACATAGTTGTATATTCTTCATTGTGGGTCCTTCTAGTTATGGTATGTGGGACACCGCCTCAGCGTGGTTTGATGAGCAGTGCCATGTCCGCGCCCAGGATTCGAACCAACGAAACACTGGGCCACCTGCAGCGAGCGCGCGAACTTAACTGCTCAACCATGGGGCCAGCCCCTCTCAGGACATTTTTAAAAAACAATATTTCTTAATCATCTCTGCTTCATTTGCTTTCTCTTTGTACACTCCTACTATTTAAGTATTAGACCTCCTTGGCTAATCCTCTTAAGCTTCTTATCTTTTCTCTATTTCATCTCTTAACACGCTGTCCTACTTTCCTGGAGATTTCCCCAATTTTATCTCCTAAATCTTCTCTTGCATTAAATTTTTGAAATATATTTTTAGTTTCCAAGGACTCTTTATTGTTTTCTGGATGTTCTTTAAAAAAAAAAAAACATTAGTCATACATTCTTGTTTCACGGATGCAAAAGCCTTTCATCTCTGAGAATATTAATCACATATTTATTTGATGTTTTATTCTGCTCACTTCACTCTCTCTGTTTCCTAAGAGTTCTCTCACCCAGTTTACTTATTTTGACTCCATCTTTCAAATTAGTGGTTTTCCTCAAATGTGTAGAGGCTCTTCGCTGTCTGGCGTGAGGCACCACAGAGCTTGTGGAAATGCCGTCAGTGAGTGGGGCTTCTTGACTAGTAGATTTGCCATCTGGTTTCCAGGTTCGGACTGGCCATGCTATGGTGAAGAGACATAAAGTTCAGCATCAGAGGGTCTCTTCTTTTGAGTGGGCCAGTTTCTTTTTTTTTTGTGAGGAAGATTGGCCCTGAGTTAACATCTGTTGCCAATCTTCCTCTTTTTGCTTGAGGAAGATTGTCCCTGAGCTAAGATCTGTAACAAGCTTCCTCTATTTTATGTGGGATGCCGCCACAGCATGGATTAACGAGTGGTGCTAGATTTGCACTCCAGATCCTAGCCCGTGAACCCCAGGCTGCCAAAGCAGAGCGTGCGAACTTAACCACTATGCCACTGGGCCAGCCCCCAGTGGGCCAATTTCTTTAGAGTAAAACCCCCGAAACTCCTATCTGGAGGCTGTATGTTCTAGGAGCTGAGAGGAGAAGCATACTGGGCATTGCAGCATTCTGTGCTTAGACTCTCATTCAATTTTCTGACTTTGATAAGGCTCCTTTTCTTATCTTGGTGTGGCCTGATGTCCTGAGTCCGTATAGTCTTGGAATGAGCCTGTCCAGAAGGCAACTTTCTGCTTCTTCTGCCAAAGCGGAGGAGGGGCAGTTTCTGGGCATCCCCGGTTGGGGTTGTAGAACTTGGGGTCTAAGGGCTCCTTAGACAGCCTTCCAACTACTTCTGTTTTCCAAGCATTATCCTTACTGATGTCTTCGGAGGTACCAGGTGCCTCCTAACCTGAGCCTCTCTGGAGTTCTGCAATGTCAATTGGCTTAGTTTTTATTAAGTAAGTAGGTTTCAGCCATTTGTACTACTCTAAATGCTTATACTCATCCATCTGCTTTCTATCACCCAAAACTTGATATCTTTTCTTGTTGGCTGTCATCTCCTATCCTGTTTTCTTTGTCCTTACGAGTTCATGACTTTTTATAATTCCATTACTGTCATTTCAGTGGTATTTCAGGAAGGGATGGATACAAACAAGTGTGTTCAGTCTGCCATAGCTAACTGGAAGTGTAGTTTTTACTCTTTATTTTTATTGAAAAATGATTATTTTTAGTGATGAAGAATGATGAAGACCAGCAGAATTATTTTAGAAATAAGTTAGTTATTTTTGCAAGGCAGAGAGAGGATATTATGAGGTTCGATTCTGATTTTGTCTTTTTTCCTTTTTACTGTAGTTAGTAGAAATGAGGTTCCAGTGACCAAGAGATAGTCATGTTCCAGAATAGCTAATCGTGGAGAGAGATTTCTGTTTACTTATTGGTGTCTCCTTTGGTAAAGTGGTATTTCCACCATCCTCATTTGGCTTCATTTTCTGTTATTGTGTCCTGATGGCCCTGGATCATCGAGACTGAATCTCCAAACAACAGGTTCTGACCCAAGCTGTTTTGGTTCACATTTTCTTTTTAGGACTAGTAATGTCTTGGGCCAAATCCTCTCTTGGGTTTAGATAATTCTTTATTCCGGAGTCTTAGAGAACTTGCCGAATGTGCAACCACGTTCCGGCAACATTTCAAAATGTTCATTCTGTTCAGGTGACAAACGGACCAGGTCCTGACACGCTCTCACGTTTGTGTGTAGAAAGGGTTTCTTGGTAGGTAAGACCTTCTACCCCGTGGCGTGGTGGGTGACGTTCAGCAGCCCACTCTGATGACTCCACTTTTTCAGATATGCCATCTGAGTTTCACTTTGTTCCAACATCTTTTTTCATGCCAGGAATGAGCTTCCAAATTCTTCCACAAAGAAATGATCACGTAGATGTGAACTAGGGTCCTTCCTGGCAGGCCCTAAATGTTGGGCGCTTCAGAAATTGAATTCTTTGTTTCCGTGAGCCGGTAGCAAGTGAAACTATCTTTCAGAAAGTGGGTCAAGCCTCATTCTAACTCCTTCTCACCAGAGGAAGAAGTGTTTCTCTATAAATAGCATGGCTTAATCACTGGGCAAACCAGGAAGTCATTTTTCCTTCAGGAATCATTTCTTCCTCCTGCGACGTGCAAGTCCCATCGTAGATGGGGGACTGGCTGGCTCTCTGCATTAGACAGGAGGCTTAATGCACCGAAGCATGAAAACAGCAGCAAAGAAGGAAAAGGGAAGGGAAACTATACATTGTTAATGTTCTTCATACATCCAGACTATGAAAAATCGCTTCCCTCTCACTCCTGACACATGGAAACTTCCCACAAAACATTTATACACAACAAATTAGTGTGAGACATGTCTGACTTCCTTTTGTCATAGAAATGTCAGAAAACAGGAAGTCTGGATAGATGCATGGAACTTCCATAACTTATTAACTGTCACTTGAGCATCTGCCATGTTCCAGACTCCCTGGGTTATTCCCTTCTTTAGTATTCGCAACAAAAATGACCGGATCTCCTGTCCCAAGTACTCGGGGAAATTCAGCACCTCCTCACTCCTCAGGATTCTTGGGCATTTACAGTATCCCAACTCCTGCTTCCTCTGAATTCTTAGCTTGGCCCATTCCCTCTGCCTTTCACCCCCTCCTGGCTAGCTCCCTCGTCCTTCGTTTCCCCAGAGTGTCCCAGCCCAAGACTGTTGTGTGGAGCTGGCTTTACTGAAGGTGTGGAGGAAATGGAGAAAGATTATAAGTCACCATAGAACAAAGTAATTTAATATAGGCTCTTGACTACCATTGCTCTAAAAATCCATGTGACATCCCCCCACAGGGAATGTCTCTCTGTCTGGGCCTCCTATGGGAGGCACTGATTGCCACCATATTTTTGGCTTTCCCCTGCTTTAACCCAGCCCCCTTGAGTGACCCTCTTCCCCCTTCTACAGGCCCTCACCTCCCCAGGTCTTGGGTGTTGTCCACTCCCCAGCTGTTGCCTCTCGGGTTGGCAGAACAGATAAGCTCCCTCTGTTTTACTCTTTCCTGACCTCATCTCTCTCAACCAAAAAGCCTAATAAGGTCTTTTCCTAATATGGAAGACTGTATATCCCCAAAATGAATGTAACCACACCCTAGAAACCACACCCTAGAAGCCACGCCCTAGAAGTCAGAGGCTGGGCAGATGGTTTGCTTTAAACAGAAATAGTGTTTTCTTCTCACCACATTTGTTTAATATATGGAGAAAAGTGTTTCTGGAGCTGTCAGTAACAGCATTTACTAGTACATGTAGGTTCTTAAGGGATGGCCTTTCCTTTTGTAGAACATGTTACAACCCCATTCTGTGCACGCATTAATGAGCACCAGAGTCCATTTTCGACCCTGCCTCAGTCCTGACAATTTAGCACATCTGAACCGGAGTGGCTGCTGTGGGCTCTCAGAGAAGCTATACAAAGATGAGGTTTTAAGTAAAGCAGCTTTGCTTTTTCCTTTTTAAGGAAAGGGTATCTATTGATTTGGCAACCCGGCAGCATGTTTTAGGAGAGGACCTTGAAAACACGTGCTAAGTGACAAGGGTGCTGAGAAGTAGAGAAGGTGCCAACCGGCCGGCTAGACCCTGGGATTGTGCTTCCCTCCACCAACTATTTGGGAAGACAATGCTTTGTAGGAGCCATGGGGCTGGAGGAAGGGCCTGAATATTCCAGTTTGTGCAAAACCACTCTTGCTCTCCGGGGAGCTTCCTGGCAGCTAGGCCATGCGGTGGCTCTGGCTGGGTCAGGACACTCCTGCAGTCCTGTACTTCCAAGGAAGCGCCCTCCCCACAGAGCTGGAGCCAGCCCAGGTGCTTGCCAAGCCCTTGTTTTCTTACAGATGAGAAAACAGGTAAGATAGGTGGCTTGTCGAAGGCCACACAAATAGTAAAGGCCAGTCTTGGGATCCAAAGAAGGCTCCAGGTATATGCCCTATTGGTTTCAAAGCTCTCCTCCCCTTGAGAGTGCCATGTTTGAATTTCCTAATAACAAATTCATGATGGACCACGAGGGCTCATAATACCCTACTGGGTGTCTGTTTGTATTCAAACCTGCCTATGTTTATAGTTTGATTTTCTATATGCTCCTCTTTGGAAGGATAAATATTGAGAGAAAGAATGTTGCTCGTAGAAAAGCAGTAAGAGGACAGGAAACCCAACTCCCCCAAAGTAAAGTAGATGTGCTCACTGTTCTCGAAAGTGCTCTGGCTTCTCCCCTGCATTGCACTTATCTCAACTTATAAACAGCATTTATTCACGTGTTTATTTTTATCTTTGTTCTCCACTAGACTGCAGTTTCCACGAGGACAGGGAGCAAGTCTGTTTTCTCCCCACTGTATCTATAGCTTCTAGGTGGTGGTAGTATGTAAATGACACAGTGCAACTGTGGTTGAATGAATAAGAGAATTATTTTAAAAGACACATAGATTATAATTCATGTATTTCTCTTTACCTATTAATAAGTTGGCTGGAAATAAAGATGTATCTTCATAGTTCTACAGGCTTGCTTTAATGGTGCTTAGACCCAGAATGTGGCTTTGCTTTCTCTGAAACCGATCAATGCTTATCAAGATTGTCCAGGCAAAGATGCTTCTAGTCTTGTTTCTTTTCTTTTTTTAAAATTTTTTTTTAAGGATTGGCACCTGAGCTAACATCTGTTGGCAACCCTTTTTTTTTTCCCCTTCGTCTTCTCCCCAAAGACCCTTGGCACATAGCTCCGTATTCTAGTTGTGGTCCTTCTGGTTGTGCTATGTGGGGGATGCAGCCTCAGCACGGCCTGATGAGCGGTGCCATGTTTGTGCCCAGGATCCGAACCAGTGACACCCCAGGCCGCTGGGCATGAACTTAACTACTCGGCCATGGGGCCAGGCCCTGGTCTTGTTTCTTAAAATCATCCAATGTAAAAAGTACCTGCATGTACTGAATTTGAAAATTCTTTTTTCATTTATATCTAGTTCTTTAGATTACTACTAAAGAATCTTTACTAAGTTTTAGTCGTTATTGATGAGGCTTCCCTTAGAGTTAGTTACAGGATGTACTTTTTATTTCAATGAACTTCGAAATGAAAACAAATCTATATTCAGCATCAATTAATCATTAAATCTTTCTCTCCACCAGGAGCTCCTCCGTAGAATGTAGAAGTATAAACTTGAAGCAGAAGAAAGGTGCTCTTCAATGAGGAATAAGAAGAAAGTCACAAAAAGAAATAAAATTTTTGGCATCAGGAGACTTTGAAGCACTGATGTTTACAATGGCAATTATGAGGTCAAATCCCATATTACATTGCCATTGTAATGGACACTTGTGACACAAACCTTGATCAATGCGTTCTTCCTAGAAACAAATATGTTAGTGCGACTCACTCATGGCAAGTGCCTGAGATTCAACCAAGTCCAAGGAAATTCGTTGGTTCACAACATTAAGAATTCTAGCTCTGGCACAGCTGGATCCAGTTTTCAAAGAATATTCTAGATCTTCTCTCTCTCTATCTCTTTCTCCCAGGCTGCTGTCCCAGCTTGGTCCCATTCCGCATAAAGTTTCTTCCATGGGGCTCGCACAGGTACCATGGAAGCTCCAGACCCCTATGGATGGTCCTTAAAGCTTTCATGCCAGAAGAAGAGAGAGAAAAAAGAGATGATGTCCACATCCATATGTCAGGTCTTTGGGAAGCCTTTCACTGACCTCTTTGTGAAATGTGTCTATGCCTGGGACCAAGGGATAGGCTGACCTGGCTCCCATGCCCATGGCCATGGCAGAGGTGAGGCAATCCTTGTAGATGGGGCCAATGGAAAAAAAACGAAAGGAAAACTGCTGTCAGGTGAAGGCTCACGGATGCAGAACAGGCCAAATAAACAGTCACGCACTTCACTCTGTTCAGGAAAGGAGAAAAGACCGGAGGAGAAGGCATCCTGCCTGTTACATAGGAAGTGCTCAGTCACTGTTTTAAATTATAAAGTAGATGAAAGAAAAGTACACCTTAAGAACTTGCCCAAATTTGTAAATACCTGGAAATGTTTTATTGCATATTTCAAATGTTATTCAAATAACTTGAATACAAATTTATTCTATTCTCTAAATCGAATTGTCCAAAATATCTCAATGATTTAATTAATTTTCTTATTATATGCTCTAGAAAATATTTAGTAAATATTATATTTCAATTCATGGCCCTGTTTTAGTTTACTTAAGAGTTTCTATCATCCATATTAATTTACTAATTCCTAGGCTTATGACTCTCTTCTTTGACTCTTAATTTTGCTTTCCAGAATTTTTCATTCAATCAAACAATATTTGTTGATAGTGTTATCAAGTCTTATCGTAGGTGCTGTGAGGGAATTCAAAGATGAAACGTAAAGAGAGACAAACTTGTAACTGAAGCAGAGGATCAGTAATTAAACTATCTAAAGCGCTGTGATGAGTGAAAAACGGCCAGTCTGAGGTCATTAACGTGGGGGAAGAGAGAATGCACCCAGAAGCTTCATGCACAAGCGACCCAGAAGAAAATCCAAGTTCAGAGGAAAACAACTTCATTCTAGCTGATTTCAGTTTAGCCAAGAGTATGCATGATCTAAAAGATGTGCATTGTATACATGGCTGTGTGGCAAGCAAGGCAAGCTGTGTGGTGAAGATGCTTTGTTCAAGGTGGACTGTCAATCACCTTGGATTGACAGTTACTGCTGGTGGTTACTGGAATAAGGTAATGATGAAGCACTTGACTCATGAGAAAAGTGTGGGTTACAAGAATGAATAACACTGTATTTGTAGAGTTCCTATATTAAGATAATACATTGTTTGTGTGATCTCATTGTTAGCTCAACAACCTATGAAGAAATTGGGCAAGAAATGTCCTCATTTTATAGGCAAATGTCTCTACCTTGGCTGAGTGTTTGAGAAGGGATGCTGGGAGCAGGGGGAGGGCAGGGCAAGGGGCCAAGAACAAAGGGAAGGCAATGCAAGGATGCAGAATGGCCTTGGCGCCTGATGGCAGCTGGGGCTGGATATTGCTGGGCTTTTTGGTGTCTGTCAAAGAGTGACTTGGGACAGTCCCTTGGGGGACAGAGGCAGAAGCACTTCTCCATCAGCTTCTGTCCCCCACTGGTTAAAGGTGGCCCCATGGCTGTAAACTCCCCCAGTCTCCCAGGCTGTGCACCAGGGAGGTCTTCTTGGGCAGCCTGAGATGAGAAGTGAGAAGTACTCAGTGCCATCTGATGAGAGATGCTCTCACCACAGATGACCAAAGGCTGTCAGAGCCTGTGCTCAGCCAGACGATGGAGCGGCTGGAGGAGGCTGGGGCCAAGAGAACATGCAGAGGTGCACAGAGGAGAGGTAGTTGTGGACAGCTTGAAGGCATGGCCCAAGATCCACCAATGGAAATCAGTTCCCTGGACTGACTAGTGGTCTTGCCTCCACATCATTCAGCCAATCTCTGTGACAGGAAAATAAATGGGCACAAAATCAGAGGATCTACCAGGCTGGATGCTGCGTGTGCCAATAGACATCTTAATGCTGGTTAATTTTGTACTGGCTATATTCTCTTTTATTAACATAGTAAGTACAAACACTAGCAAATAACGGTACAGAAGATATTTCACTAAAACCAAAGACCCCAAAGTCCTCAGCAAAGAGAAGACCTTCTGTTTTCTATAAAACCAATAAGGCCATAGAACTTGTTGGTAGGGCTGTTGTAGTTAGTGAAACTTGATGCCATCTTCAGAAGTGTAAAGTGCATGAAAAGAACCAAAACGAATGGAGCTACTGAGAAAGGTCGGAGTGAAGGCCTGAGCTCAGGAGTTAGAGTGACTCCGTCAGGCCCGTCTAATTGCACTGAGCAAGAGGGACTTCCTCCAGACTTGGAGTCCGCTCAGAGCAGGGGAGAGGAGGCAAGGGGTGGCTATGGGCACCAAATTTAACAGGCTCCAGAAAATTCAGCAATTATAGTACTTTAACACGATACTTAAAAAATCAAAATGAATGCAAAAAATCCACAATGAACCAAATATCAAAATCTTATGTGGAGACAGGATCAGTATTACTGATGTTTCCTGTTGCCTCAGTCTCCGATATGGTTGGACACAGTGTTATTTTTGATTAATTGGCATTCATTTTGATTTTTAAAAAATTAAAATATTATGCATTGATGATGGAGTTTTCTGGGCCCCCCTCGAATTTTGTGCTTGGGTGAGTATCTCGCTGTCCTCACCCTAGTCCTGCCCTGGGAATATTACCAGGAAATTTCTAGACCAGTAACAGATGCTCTGCCGGTTTGGCCCATGACATCATAGGGTTATCTCAGATTAACCTTGAGTATTCATATTATTTTTTATTTCATTTTCAACACATGCTACTTAGGAATAGAAACCTTTGCTTTCCAAAATGTGGGTCTACTGTTAGCCTCTCAACTAATAAAGGTTTTGCTGACAAGCAAGAGGCCGTGAGGTCACAAGTCATACAGCTGAGCAGGAGGTAGCGAGCTGGCTCGCCATCCCTCCACCTGCCGGGCCACCTTCCCTCCATCAGGATGGGGTGGCACCAGGTGGTCCTGGACCTTGAGCGTGACCTCGGGGATCCTTTTGAATTGGGAGACGACCTTCCTTGAACTCTCGGCCACAGATCAGAGGGAGGCCTGTGGTCAGGGCAGTAAGTAGTTAAATGATCTCTCACATTGAGCGACGATGCTGAAGGAGTGACGTCAAGAGGAAGCCAGATGAGGCCTGCGTGTGGGCATGATTGAAAAATGAGGATTCCCCGTGTGAGAAATGGGTGCTTGGCAAAGGGCAGCCTGGCTCTGGCCCAGCATGTCTCCCTGTGAGGAATGGGGCCATCTTTTACCTTCCTGCCTGAAAGGATGCTGTGAGCACTCGGGCCTGGCTCCCTGGCTCACCCCGGCAATGAATTTGCTGCTTCTTAATGTAAAACCTGCCTTTTCTGGTCATTGTGCCATTTTATTTACGGCCTGTCTTTGGGGGGCTCTTGATCAATAGATTTAGTCCTACAGTATATTTCTTCCTTTCAGTTGTTCTTGGTTATATTTTTAAATTACACAGGGCTGCTAATGATTGTGCAGCTTGCCCTTGAGTGAACTGGGTCTTTGGCTGCCGGGTGGCCAGGTTTTAAAGGGCTCGTGGCAGCAGATTAATCCCAGCCTTTCAGACGAGCCCGTTTCTGGGCTTAGTTTCTGCGTGGAGATGAAGGAGACTCTCCTGCTGGAAGGGGGTGGGCAGCCTGGAGGTGCGCAATGATACCGGAACTCTGGCCTCACTCTTGGGTCCTCCATCTCTGTCCTTGGAGTCAGCGTTGAGTTTGGACACTTAGAACTACTGAGGCCATGATGCCAAGGGCCTTCTGTCCCTTTGTCTGTTTGCCCTTGGCCGAGTGCCCTCCAACATCAACAAGACAGGCTCTTAAGAGTCTCCAACACAATGTCCCTCCAGGGTGCTCGTGCCCCTTGAGGCCGGTGAACAGCACCATGCATGGGTCAAGCAGGAGCCTGGTGCAGGGGGTGTTGCCGTAACAACTGCTCATGGGTCCCAAAGGGGCCACAGCCAGGGGTCATGATTCCTGCCTGATTTGAGCACAGACAACCGAGCCCAGCAACAGTATAGATGCAGATTTGTGTGATGCAAATAAATTATTGTTTGCATTTTCATGCAAATGAAGATAAGTTCCTTTGGCATGTGAATTGTGTGTTTAATAAGAGCTGCAGCTCTTGGGCTGCGAGCAGAATGTGTTAACTTGGGTTGCTGGGGGTGGTCCTGGAGCTGTGCGTTTCCAAGCGCTTCTGCGACTGGAGCCGGGTAATTCCCACTGATTCAGTAATTCATGGGCAAGGTATTCTCACACCTCCCCTTCATTTTCCTCTCAGTATTCCACAGAGCAGCCTTATCTCCACCTATCAATTATGGCCGTATTAATTTATTTCCCTGTGTCTCTCTCCCCGTGCTTGGGGGGGGGGGGCATGCTCACTTAAAATATATATTTTTTTCCCCTTGCTGGAGGCTTTTGTGAAACAAGGCTAATATTCGGCATGTGGGATTTAAGCCGCTGCGTCTCGCAAAGTTTGGATGTATTAATGAACAAAAATAAGAATGAGAAACTGGAAAATTAGCAGCCAGCGGAGCACACGTAAACAGGGAACTGATTATGTGCACGGGTGCAAAATTAGAAAAAGAATTTGAAATTGTCTTGTGTGCAGAGATTCTATTGTTTTCAAAGAATAATTCCATCTATTTTAACATTTTCACGTGTAATTCCACTGCTAACAGCTCTTCCTTTGATTGTGAGTGATGTTAATGGAAAGGTGTGGCCCCACGTCTGTTTTGGCACTTCGACTTACATCTTTTGTTTAAAAACTCAGAGCTCTGGCTTTCCTGCCCGGCCTCCCTCCGTCTTCTGTTTTGGTGATGTGATGACAGACTTACAGTGTTTCCTTGTGTGTATGGTAACAGATGTTTATGTGAATAACAGACTTTTTTATGAAGGCATACACTTTATAGCCAAATACTAATTAAAAATAATTGCATGTAAGCATTTTTGTTTATTCCCTGTTGTGCATCTTTAATCATTCGAAATCACCTGCAGTTGAAAATTGAGGCAAAGATTTGATACTGCAATTATAAGAGGCCATCTGACTATATATTAGGTAGAAATAGCAACATATTTGAGAAAAAAAATATTAGAGTGGAGTGCCAGGTCGTTCAGGAGGCTCTTGTACACTGGGTCAAAATACTAATACATTACTTTGTTAAACTAATAGGATTTTAAGGCATTATTCAGCCACCCAAACAACTGCTTCATAAATAATATCCGATACCTGACACATTTTGTGCTCTAACAAGCTCATTACAAGTAGGTTTTAATTAGAGGCGTAACAGATGGTTCCCAATAAATATGGGCAGTGGCGACTCCCTGGTCTTTTTTTTTTCTCCTTTTAAAGACAAAACTTGCAGGTAATTGAGAAACTCAGAAACTTAGTTTGGGTTTAATAGTATGTGTTCAATTAAAACAAAGTGTAAAGTGCCAGGAATGTGACTCAGAGAGCTGAGCACCAGAGAAGGAAAACAGGGTTAACAATGACCTTCCTGTTTAGAGTGAGCTTCCCCACACCGTGCCGGGGACGGGCCACGTGCAGCCCCGTGGTGACTCAACCCCGGCTCGCTTCTCCGGGCTTTGTTTTTAAAGCGTTGCCTGTCAATGTGTTATGAAGAATTAATAAGACATTTCAGAGTGTTCTTGAAGTCCAGCATCACACACTCACCATTGTGACATTTAACAAAAACATTTCAGCAGAAAATAAAAGGGAAGCTTCTAAAAGCCGCCGTGCCTCTCTGCATAAGCATTTTAACAATATTTGGGGGCATGAGAAGTAAGAGGGGACAGATAAACTGGGAAATAAGTTCCACTCTGAGAGTTTCCATTTTAAATGAACCAGACTTGATATTTGTGTTACAGGGTAAGGAATTTGGTGAATCTTGCATGTGAACAAGGTTCATATGTATTGAGGTGGAATTTACTGTTTTGTTTTTTTTTTAAATGTTTGCCTTTGGTGTCGAGAAAATTCTTATCTAAAATGAATATGTGAATTCCAATACGAAAAATTAAGAGAAGTTTTGAAACGTGTATAAGAATTTAGAGAAAGCACGATTTCATCAATTTTCCTTTTAAATGTGCTTTTTTTAAAAAAAATAGGGATAGATAGTCAACTGAAAACTCCTAATGGATGCTGGTGGCTTTGTAACCTTCCACCTCCATCTGAAAATAAGGTTTTCAGAATGATGCGATAACTGCCCTGGAAGCAGGTCTTCATATCGGATCCACAAAGGGCTGTTTAAGGAAAAGAAAGAGATCGTAGCTTGCAGAGAGCCTCCTCCAAAATTTCAGAATTAGAAATGTGGATTATTGGGCATGCTTTTATATTCCAAGGGCGTTTTCCCGCTGGCTCCCACCCCACCATCTCTCTGCCTTGTTTTTCAAGTGGCATTTCTTCTTGCATGCACAGTGGAGTTGCGTTTCATGGTATGCCACTGCCTGAGAATAAGGCCACTTCAGGTATAAAATATTCCACCCATATTCCCTGGGGCAAATCGCTGACATGCAGCAGCTCCTCTGACGTGGAGCCACCAGGCCGACAGACGTGTGGAGGTAGTCACACATCTGCAGCATCCAGCCCCGCAGCCAGAAATAGCAATCGTTAGAGTGTGAGGGTTTTAATTTCATTAAGAATTTTTTTGACAGCATGACACCCCAGAGTCTTGTTCCAGTTGTTTCTTATCACTTAAGTAGGGGAGGGGACTAGGAGGCAGGAATAAATCCCTAGGCTGGACTCGTAAATTTCACTTTCAAAGGTAAGAAGCACCATTTGATATTCATCAACTCGTATCGCGCTCGGTGAAAATTCCACGGACATCCGTGAGAATGTGCAGCAGGTTGTGCCGGGGCTGGAAGCGTCCCATTTGGAATTTGGGCACTGGAGGGCGTGCTGCACGGTGCCTGATTTATGCTTGTCACCAGAGCGGCATGTTGACTAAGATGTATAGAAAGACAGGGATGTGTCATTCTATGTGACTTCAGAATGAAAATAACCAAGGCTTCCATTCAACAGATGGAATGAAGAAGTGCTCGTCAATAAGCCGAGGGAGCAATATTGGATCTGGCAGAGCCAGCCCAGTTCTGATCAGTGTACTCCACATTCTCATGGCAACGACGTTGTCTCTCAGCTGCCAAGACCCGCTCGCTTCCAGATCGTGTCCCCCTCCCCCCATCTGCTTAGGATTGTTGACAAAAGCTACAACACCAGCACTTGACAGTTAATGACCGGTCCTTACTACCAAGACAGGCTGCCTTGCCTCCAGTGACCAGGAGGCCAGCAAAAGAGGGAAAGTTATTTCTTCCTCTCGAGATCCCAGAATCACAATGCCCCTAGGACCTTCAGTTGTCAAGGCCCCTAGGGCTCGGGGCTGTCACCCTTCATGCTTAAGTAGTTCATGAGGGCTGTAGTGAAGATTAATAGATGCCATGGCCGTCATTGTCACCAGCACAGAGATGAAACCCAGCCACACACTTGACAAGGCGAATGGCCTGGTGACTAAAGAGCGCTAGAGTGGAATTCAGGAGGCCCAGGACCGTGCCAGCGTCGCCACTGACTGGTTAACCTTGGAAAATCATTTATTTCTGTCCAGCATAGCTCTGTCTTCTCTCTACCCTACTGTCTAATGGGGAGCTATTTGTACTGGATTTTCCAGTTGCTTGTAGGAGGCAGCAGTATTGAAAACACAGCAACTAGAGAACAAATGAAGAGTTCTCTCTTCTCCTTCTGCAAGGCGGCTTCCGTGTGTCCGCTGCCCCCACCCCCGTGGTACTGGCGATGGGCTCTTTTTTAGTCCTTTTGGTCTGCTATATCAAATTACCACAGACTGAGGGGCTTAAGCAACATTTATTTCTCACAGTTCTGTGGGCTGGGAAGTCCAAGGTCAAGGTGCTGGCACATCCAGTGTCTGGCGAGGACCCTCTTCCTGGCCTGCAGATGGCCATCGCTCACTGTGTCCTCCCACGGTGGGCAGCAGAGAGAGAGCACCTTCTCCTGCCTCTGCTTATAAGGGCACTAAATAAGGGCACTAAAGCCATTCACAAGGGTTCCACCCTCATGAGCTGATCACCTCCCAAAGGCTCCACCTCCTCGTACTGTCACATTGGGGGTTAGAGCATCAACCCAGAAATGTGGGAGATGGGACACAAACATTCAGTCCCTTTGATGAGGCTTTGAAAGTTTCAGGTTTTCCAAGTAAGTCCAGACACAGTGCCTGTACCCAGAGTGGGTCTGGTGACCTCATTTCCAATGGGACCATCTTTCTTCCGACTCAAAGCCCCCTCTCCCCAGCACTGCCCTGTTGGTCAGGCACGTGGCCCTTGATTTAGCAGAGATGCACTGGGCTAGAGTAACAAGCGCTGAGGGAGCTCTGGGGGAGAGGTCTCAGCAGACTTTTGAAAACAGTCTTGTTCAAAGATATTATTTTTTATTTTGACTTGATTTTCATAGATTTCCCTTCGCTTCCCCATAATACAGAGCCAAGAGCTCCAACTAAATGATCTGTTTACCAGCCAATTGAGAAGGACGAGCCAACCATCACCTGAGTTTATAAAGGACACGAGGTTATGTCTGAGGAGGAGCCTGAGGAAAGGAGACTAAGAGGGATTCATTTTATCAAGAAGTCGGCTTGGCCTCTTGCTCTGTGCCAGGCACTGTGGGCCAGGCTGAGGGCGACGAGGAGGACGAATCAGGGACCCTGCCTCCAGCAGCCTGCCCTCTGCAATCACACAATTGTGCGTTACGGAGACTTTGTATCTAGTGAGATGTGCTTTGGTGCACAGATCAGACACATGCATGCAAGTCAATGAATCCACATCATATCCTCAATCCAGAAACAAATAGGAGTCAGTCTGTTTAAGGTTTGACTTATTCACATTCCTTCCTTCCTTCATTCATTCATGCCAGAAAGGACTGCCTCCTGGTGAAAACCAGGGTAGGGTGAGGGGGGTCTCCCTGGAGTTGACTGAGCCCCCTCCCACCTCCCAAGTGGAGTGAAGCCCCTGTTCGTCTCCAGTCAACTCAGCCAAGAGAGTGGCTGCCTCACTTCAATTAAGTTTGAATTAATTCTTGCTGGTTTCCTTTACAAAAACATCCAGGTTTTAATTGTTTCACCTAATTACTGGACTGTGACCCAGATTTAAGACCTGACACAGGTGATAGGAAATGATTGGTTTCCTTTGATTATATTCATTTATCGTCTTGAGACCTTTTCGGAGCAGAATATTCCTCCTTTTTGTTACTATTTATTTATATGTCTGACCTTCTAGACTCTCAGGATGAATGAAATTTCCCTAAATAAACATGAAATCTCTAAATGCCTATGTCTTTGCATTTAGGATCAAATCTTGCTGTAATTGTCCTCAAAGCAAGGCTACAATGGGGTTTGATCGAATAAGAAAAATCTGCAGCTCCATCCACAACTTGTGTATCTACCCACATTGTGCAGGAGGCTTGAAGAGCAGAGACCTGCAAATTCTATGGATGCTAATTATAGTATTCATTTCTAGCTACATATTTGCATGCAAATATCAGCCTGTATAAATTTGGCATTGAAAGCACCCCAAGGCTCCAGTCTGGCAGATGGGTATTGGATCACAATGAAACTTAACAGTACCTGGGGGCTTTGGGGCCAAACAGAGGCTCTGAGCAACAGGAAAGCATCCGTCTTCCCTCCTCTGAGATGACGGTGTGGGCTTTATACATTGTTCTGGCCAGAAAATATTTAAGAGGTGGTTTGGAAAAACACTTTGGGCTGATAGCCAATTTCCCTCAACGTTCTGCAGACAGTCTGTAGATCTTGGAAAAGTGGGACATCTTTAAATCACTTTATTTTGTTTTACTCTAAGTTGAGGAGAATTGGCATAAGCTGGGAGGATAGCGTAGCCCACTCCACGGCTTCACGGGGCCTCTGGTGGGAGGTAGGAGGCAGGTGCTAAAGGAGGGATGCATAAACCCTGGGATCAATTTCCCATCTTTTTTTTTCATGAAGAGTATTGCAAAGCTTTCCTGGCCTTATCCTTTCTTACTTTGCAAAAGAAAAACACTCATCCAGGAAAAAAAAAAAGGTGAAATTAGTGCTTTTCAAAGATTGAGAGGTTTTTGAGAGACCACAGACAGCGTGGATGCCCTAGCTGGGACCTGATCTGTAAGCAGACATAGCAGCATTTCTTCCCAGAGAATGTGGATTTGGGGATGCAGCACAAGGCGATTCTTGTCTTATCCGACTGTTTTAGTAAGCGGACAAGTGCATGGATGCAATTAAAAGCAAACGACAGGATATCTGAAAGAAAAATAAGAGCAGAGAAAGAAAGTATTTTTAAAAGACTGTTCCCGCCCACCCCTGCAAAGGGACATTGGGAATCGGGGCAAGTGGACAGGGTCTCTCGTACCAGAGCATATGACAAGGAGAGGCACGTTTTCTGCAGCTGTAAGTTATACACTCACGGTTTTGGAAAGATTTCAATATCTCCTCCCATGTAAATAGGCTTAAAGAGTTCTCTGAACCATGAACACGGTCTGGCTGGCCTTCCGAACTGTTACTCTTTAAGGTAGAAAAATGAACCTAGGAAGATGATACCCATCAGATTTACAGATGTCCAAGGAAATATATTACTCAGTGGCTTTTGATTCTGTATTATTTCCTTGAAAACTTCCTCACTTTGAACTTGGTAAAGCAAACATCTCTGGTTTTCCCAAAGTCTTAGGTAAATGAATAAGACTGGGCAAAATATCAAGTATATGTATTTTAATTTTTCCTACTTTCCAAAGATATTTAGAATAAAGGGCTGAATTCCCACATGGCCCATGGTGCCCTGCATGATGCTAGATGCCATCCACCGCTCCACCATCACGTCACACCTTGCTCTTCCTCCTCCAACAATTCTGGCTGTGCTCATTTCTGCTTTAGGACTTTTGCACAATGCTGGGCGTCTTCATGGGGTCTCGTCCTCCACTCCACACCACCCCTCCCCACCCTGGCCTCCAGCCACAACAGCCTAAGGAATGTCAAGTCATATTTTGGGTTTCAGATAAAACGAATGAAGTGAGGTCCCAAGCATACTCAGCCCCAGCGCATGGGCATCTCCCTTTTGCTGCGCTCACGGCACCTATAATTGCTCAGCCCCATCTGTCTGCCCTCCTGACGTGAGTCACAGGCTGGCTCTGATCCTTGGCACCTGGTCCGGGACCCCGCACATGGTAGATATTCAATAAATAGCTGTGGAAGGAAGGGAGGCAATACCCCAAACACCCCCAGGCAGTAAGCCAAGACCAAGGAGAGGTGGAGGGTTTAGAGCTGTGTTTCAACATAGTTTAAAGCAGTTTAAAGATTTCAACTGAGTAAAATGCCAAAAAACTTCTTTTGAGAAGTTCTGTTATTCAATAGAACAGTTTTCAAGAAGCTTAAATTGTTCCTTGTCTCCCCCAAATGGCAGCCTCCATCCCCAACCCCAGCCCTGCTGTCCCGGTAACAACGGCTCACACATATTGTGCTCCTGTGTGCAGGGGCTCGCTGAAACACTCTCCACGTGTGTGTTGTTCGCTACAGGGTAACACTATTATGTTCCCCCTTCTACAGATGAGGAACCCAAGGCCCCAGGAGATTAAGTGAGCTGTGTTCAAGGTCGCCCAGCCAGGACGTGTGAGAGTTGAGTTCGAGGCTGCTCTGTGTGCACTGCCTCTTAGAAGGAAGGAGAGCGGCTTCTGAAGCCTTGAAATAATTGTGCCAGAGGCCAGCAGGGGAGCCGAGTACATTGTCATTGACCCTGCTTTCACATTCAATTCATAATGATCTCGGTTTCCCAGCTCATGGTCTGCTGGAAGCATCAGGCTGGAAGGAATCCGAGAGGACTTTTAGAAGATGGCACCATGACAACAGAAGTGACGGCTGACAGCCTGACACGGGGGATGGAGACAAAACTCAAAGGCAATCTCGAAGCTGTGTACTAGATAGTCCCAGAATAGATAAGTCCTGTTTCATTAAGAAACATTCAGGTTTTTCTAGAGCCTCTCTTTTAGAGGCTAAAAAACGGTGATTTAAAATAACGATTTTTTTCTTTAAAGGCATAAGCTACAGTCATATGGCAAATTAATTTCTCTGTACCTGCAAAGGGAACAGTGCAATGGGTGCCTGCCAAGTGTGTCGGAAGGAGACCTCCACCTCGGGGGTTTCATCCAAGGCACGCCACTGTGCAGTGAAGTGTCACCTGCCTGTCCCCATGCCTAGGGACTGGTGGCTTTTCATACTTGTCCCTCCCCAAATTTTCCTTCTTTAATTCTCTATGCCTTTTCCTTGCTGAGCAATGATATAAAGTCTGGGTATCACCTTTAGGTTTGTCTTACCAGCAAATTTATTTTTAGGCTTTTTAATTAAAAAATAAATAACATTTTATTCATGTCCAGGTTATCAAGAGGAGCATGGAACATGGAATATGATAGAGAATCGACAAAGGAATACTAAATTCTTGAGTTTTCAAGCTGCTAATTTTCCTTTAAAGGTTGGGAAAAGTGTTTTTTTTTTTTTTTAAAGATGTTCTATAATTAAAATGGGTTTTGGATACTGACAAAATTTTATTTAGTTTTCACTTATTGCACTCATTTTACAAACTGGAAAGTTTCCATTCATTATAACGTAATTTAAATTAAATGGTAAATGGTCACAATTTTTCCTTCTTGATGAGTCAGCGTTGGGAGGGAAACCACCTTGAGTGTAAAGTGTTCTCATTTAGTAATAGAGAGATTCCCATAATCTTCCAACCTGTCTTTAAAAGGGCAAAACAATGCTTTCAAAGCCTCTTACACTAGCCCTTTCATTCTACGATGAGGAGCAGTGTTGGGAGCTGCTGGGACCTGCCCACGGACACCCGGCTTCATGGGGACCCGAATCCTGACTCCTGTTCACGGGTGGGATGTTCCCGTGTGATGGCCTTTAACGCATTCTTTGGTAACCCAATATCTTGGGTTCATAGTCTTGGGAAATTAGTGTCAACAAAGGGTCTCTTTGGTACAGATTACCATTTGTAAAGTTATAAAGGTTTATTTGAAATCCAAGTCACAAAACGTTGACGCACCCTGTAGCTCTTACCTTTTAGTGAGCTGCTGGTACCTGACTCTCCAGGATCTGATCCCTCCTTCCCCTTCCCAGAAGGGCACAGTTCCTATGCGGGTCCCCACGGCACAGGGAGGCTAACTCTAACTCTGGCTTCAGGGTGGAATAGGAGACCTTGTCCAAACAGTCAGTACGTCCACCCTGGGGGGCACAGCTGCTGCTTTAGAGGTAGGCAGGAGACCTAAGCAGTCTCATCATAGTGACTCTCAAAATATTTGCTGGAAATTCTGGGCCATGAGCAGTGTTCTATAAAGATGAAAGGCCTGGCTCCTCTGCAGTCATTTTGCTGCCATGAGGCAAGCCAGGTAGTGGAAGAATCAGACTAACAGCAGGGCTGAGAGAATGCCAAAAAGATGGAGCCAGACCACTGGACGAGGCTTACCCAGGAGCCTGCCCAACTATCCTTCTAGGCATGTGAGCCGAGAATGCTCACTTCTTCTAAACCAGTTGGAACTGAGCTGGATTAAGGGACCTGACTGAGACGCACATGAGCTCATTTTCGGTGCATGTCCTAGGAGAGGAGCACCCCAGAATCCCGTTACCTCTCCCCACCCAGTTTTTTGTCGTGAGGAGAAATAAATGGTCTTATCTTTCTCTGCGTGTTCTCCTTGCAGTTTGATCTAGTTGACAGAATCCCCCAGAGTTTCGATCTGAGACAACAGGCAGGGCCCAATGGGCTGTGCTCCAGCACCTGGACCAAACCAACGCCAGCTGCTTACCTGGGCCACCTGTGGACACGGGACGTCTTCATCACCAACAAACACAGCCTTTGCATTACTCTTCTTTGTGCCCAGTTTTCTAATGCAGTGCCTTTTTCTTATTGATCTGAGGATAACCTTTACATACTAAGAATACTCTTCTTCATATATGGTGCAAAGATGCTTTCCTCATTTTTTGTTGGTTAATTTTATTTGTTCACTAGAGTTTTTTCTGTACAGAATTTTTACTTTTCTATGTTGCCAAATTTAGTAATCTTTTTTTAAAAAAAGGGCAAAACAGGGGCCAACCCAGTAGCACAGTGGTTAAGTTCACACACTCTGCTTTGGCAGCCCAGAGTGGCGGTGTCCCATATACGAAATAGCAGAAGGTTGGTACAGAGGTTAGCTCAGTAACAATCTTCCTCACCAAAAAAAGGAAAACGAAAAAACAAACAAAAAACGGGCAAAACAGCAGTGTGTGAATTTGAATTTATTCAGTTCAACAGTGATAAAACAAAATATTAGAATTGATGAAATTTTCAATTTTTGAAAATTAAAAAAGTATAGAGAAGTATGAAGAATAATTTAAGAACTATCAAGAAATAAGATTTTAACACATTTGCTTCCAGTTTAAACAATTTTACATAAAATACAACTGTAAAGATGATGTTGGTCCCTCTGCCACCTACATCCAAGCCTGTTCTCCTCCCTTCAGATATGTAATTACTCTAGTGAATTTTGCATGGTCCCACAAGGTCACAAAAATGTTTTACTTGAAATTGTAGTATCTGGTATTGTTTTGTGTGCATTAAAAAAATCATAAAGGGTATCATAGTTTTATTTGGTAACTTGTTATTTAAACTCAGCATTGTTTCAAGATGTATCCATGTTGATACATAAATATACATAGTTTATTTGTAAAACTTGTATATTGATGAACATTTGGGTTTGTCTCAATTGTAACTATTGCAAACAAGGATGTGATAAACTCTTGCACTTCTTTAAGATTGGTTTCTCCAGGCATGAGCTTGCATACGAAATTTCTGGGTTGTAGGATATGTGCATTCTTGATTCTTTTAGGTACCGATAACTTTGCTTTCCTAAGTGGCTGTACCAGTTGTCCTTATGCCAGGGGTGTATGTGATATCCTGCTTCCTAAATCTTTACCAATATTTGATATTGTCACACTTCAAAATTTTTGCCAATATAGAGGGCGTAGTTGCTCATTTTGATTTTAATTTTCATTTCCTGCTGTATTAACGTGAAGGAGCAATTTTTCTGGTGTTTAATTGGGTTTTTGATTTTCTCATTTGTGAAGAGCCCAAGGGTTTTGCACTTTTGTCTATTGAATTGTCTTTTTCTTATTGATTCCTAGGTCTTCTTTACATAGGCGGGCTCCTAATCTCTTTGTCTACTAAGGCTGCCAAACTTTGTCTTCTTGATTTCTCTATTTACAAAAGCTTTCCTATTCCCATAATATACAAATACCTGTCTGAGCATTATTATTATTATTATTTTTAAGCTTCAGTTCATGGCTGTGTGCCCTAGTTGTTAGTTTTTAGTTCTCTGTGTGGCTCACAGTATGACAACTAACAGACTACTGGTGGGGTTCCATGACCAGGAAACGAACCCAGAACGCTGTGCTGAGAGCGCCAAATCTTAACCACTAGACCAGTCTTTACTAGACTGGCTCTGATTATTTATTTATTTATTTTTAAAGATTGGCACCTGAGCTAGCATCTCTTGTCAGTATCCTTCCTTTTCTTTTCTTTTTCTTGTTCTCCCCAAAGCCCCTCCAGTACATAGTTGTGTATTCTAACTGTAGGTCCTTCTGGCTGTGCTATGTGGGACGCCACCTCAGCATGGCCTGACAAGCAGTACCATGTCTGCGCCCAGGATCTGAAGTGGCGAAATTCTGGGCTGCTGAAGCAGAGTGCGTGAACTTAACCACTCAGCCACTGGGCTGGCCTCTATTTTTATATTTTTAAGTATTTAAATCTTTTAAACATTAGAAATTAAATTTGATGAATTGTATGGAGAATGTATCAAAATGTTTTTTGTTCAAATAAATAGCCAATCTTCCCAGTAGCATTTATTGAAGAGTGTATTTTTCCTGTTGATTTGAAACGTGACTTTATAACATTATACAAACAAGTGTATGACACGTATATTTCCGAATGCTTGTCTGTTGATGTATTTGATTCTCCTGGGACAATATCCGTTGATGACTGCAGGTTTGGAGTGTATTTTGAGATCCAATCTGACAATGTTTCTACTATTATTGTTTTTACATGTTTCTTACCTAGTCTCAATCTTTTAATCCTCCCAGTAAAATTAAGAGCCAGGCTTCCCTCCCATTCCTACTAAAGTTTTGGGTGGAATTGCATTTTATATTTGTTGGTCATTGACTCATTTCATTATCTTGAAAACGAAGAAAAGATAAATTATTCTGTTTTCTTTTAGAGGGATTAGCTCTTTGGGCAGAATAGGCTTGCTGCATTTGTTTCCTGCTGGCACAGAGCCTGCGTTGAGGAGCAGGCATTGGAAAGAAGAGGTGGAAGATTCCAGCACTGCAGAAGTGGAAGGTCAGGGCCTGTGGGTGACATTTTTGTTGCATGTTTCAATGTTTCTCAGGAAGGATAGAGAAGAAGAGATCTGATCGTGTTTACTATGACTTTGATTCCTTCAACCCTTAGTGGTCATTTTTGTCAAGGATTCAGTGCGTGTTCACCACACAACCACTCACCTTGTGGAGACGGTCGTTTTGAAGGTCACTGTCTCCTGAGTCAGGAGTCCATTTCCGCACTGGCTCGCTGCTGAAGGATCCTGCGCCTGTGCAAGGCCTCTTCCTGTTTCTGCCCCATCCATGCAGGTCGCTCTGACGAGCATCTCCCCACCTCCTGCTCCTAGTTGTTGTGAGTGGAGCAGGCCGCTCTGCCTGTTCAATGTCACTTCTGGTAAGTTTCTTTCATGGATTTCCCTTTGGTGGTGAGTCCACTGGAATGCATTTGCCTTGGGGACAAACCCAGCCTAAAACTGCCTTTGCTTCAAGATGGCTTACATCTGGGAATGTAAACCAAGATGTCTGGAAAACCTGTGTCCTTAGGCCTCTGCAAATAGCAAATAGCTCCCTGCTCTCCTTTCCCCCGCGGCTGTACTTACACATTTCTCAGCTGACAAGGCTGACTTTCTCGGAAATGACTAGGCTTGGATTGAATGGTGGGGCAAGATGGAATAAGATGATTAACTCCTGTTTGAGGAAAACAACATACTCATGTCCTGCCTTATCATCTTAGGGCTTTTCTTTTCCTTTTTTTGCCTTGCAGACCCTGTTGCGAGTCTGATACAATCTGACTCTCATTCCAGGAAAATGTATATCTATCTATCTTTGTAAATATATATATATAAATATATATATTATCTGTATGTATCTATATGTAATATCTATATGTAAATAGATATATATATGTACACACACACACATATATATACCACACAAATGCATGTGTGCATGCACGCACAAATATGTACATGCATATGTCTGTGTGGTCTATACACACAAACATGTATATGTGTGTGCACACACACATACATAAAACTGAATTTAGTTTCAAGGGTCCTGAAAATCAGCAAAAAGGACCTTGATGTGAAGGAAACTTGACCAGAAGGTGCTTTGCTCTCTAGAGCTC
Source organism: Equus quagga (assembly GCF_021613505.1). Lineage (NCBI taxonomy): Eukaryota > Metazoa > Chordata > Mammalia > Perissodactyla > Equidae > Equus > Equus quagga. The sequence continues at coordinate 180,800,299 of NC_060268.1, read as the reverse complement.
TAAGTAGTTGTATTTCCAGTAGCAATTACTAATAAGAAAGCAGTTTTGAGGTCTTAGTAGTGCCGAGCCCTCAGGTAAGAAGTCTCTCGTAGGAATCCCCTGCACCACACACAATGTTAGCCCCACGTGAAACCTGAAATAGGTTCTTGAGGGTCGAATAGCTTGTCCAAGGTGAGGTGTAGGAAGTGACTGGTCTTTCTGGTGCCTCTGCTGCTGCTACAGCCACTGTCCGTCTGCCTCTCCTCCCAGACCTGCAGGCCCTTGTGGTGACCTGTCACCCTCTTCCGAGTCATTCTTTGCTGTCACTGCTGCCGCTGTAGGCGGCTTCCAGTCCTTTCCAACCACCCCTCCTCTCTAGACCTTGACTGAAAAGGCCTCTGGTCAGGAGGAGGGAGACAGTCTAAGGAGCTCTCCTTGGCTGGTCATTGTTGGACTCTCATTCTTTGTAGATGCCACCAAGGTGTGTGGGGCCACCTGCGGGGCTGGCCAAACTCAAGTCTGAATAGAAGTCAGGGACACTTGATGGAAACTAACAAGCACATTCTGGAAAACAACTTGCTGAATTGACCTCTAGCTCCGAAAAACTTGATGGCTTTTCTCTGAATTGTGCTCTGTCTAAATGGAGGTATTTGGAAATTCCCAGCTGTGGATGTTTTGTTGTTGTCATGTGGCTTCACTGTGTTTATCATCAAACTGGCCTTTTTCTCTCACTGCAATTTTCAGGCCCTGGGCTGGCGCCCACTGCGGAAAGGGCCCCATGGTGGTCCTTTTGGCTCTGTGGACACACCTGAGCACAACGAGGCAGGGATGTCTGCCGGCAATGTCCCCTGAAGCTAGTTCAAAACCTGTGTTCTTTTCGTTTCAGACCACCATTTCTTGCCAACAGGTTCCCACAGAGGACAAGTGGATGGGACCTGACACTGGCGGACGTCACAAACGGAACCCACAAGGCAGCCTAATGTTTAGTCAACACTCTGAAAATGCTGTGGAAAGACTGGAAAGACGACACAGGCAAGTGACAACTGTCACCTCAAACAGAACCTGATTCCTCTGGTTCCACAACCTTCGCCCTCCTTCCCTGTTCCTCTCACCAGAGCTCGAAGAATTTGAGGGAGAAAAGCATGGATTATTTACCACCGCCGCCTCCTGCTTCTTCCCCGCTCCCTCTCCTAGCTGTCTCAGTCTCTCTCAAGCGGATTTTCCCAGCATTATTGCGAGCAACCTTCTTTGCTCCCCAATTTCCTCTTCCCCCTGCTGTGGCTGCACTTTCAGAGCCTTCCCCCAAAACTTTCCTCTGGAGGAATCGACCCTCCTATCATCACCCTCCCCGTGGCCTGAAGACACCGCTTTCATAATAGAGCGTTTCACAGCAGCAAAGTGGTTGTCGATAAACCCTTTGGGTCAAGCAGAGTCAAAGGAAACCCGTGCTAGTCACCGAGCACGGAAGGGTTTGTGTCAAACTCAAGCGCAAACTCAACTCTCAGAAAAGGTTATTATTACTCTTATGAAGTATTCCTGTATTTCCTGTTCAACGTCGTATTATCAGTCTATGTAAGCATCTGCTTGCGGGTTCAACTTCGATACCATGCTGTTGACTCCAATTTTACAAATGTGTAAGAAGTGAGTAAATTAAGTGGTATGAACCCTGCCGGGGCTCTGACCTTGCCGGCCCTGTGTGCAGGCCAGGACTGCTGTACAGCATAATGATTACATTACAATCTTGTGATATTATTCAAAATGACTTCAGATAAGTGAATGATAAACTGGGGGTTATGCCGCCTTTATTACAGAGCTGATAGGTAGCTAATGAGTGTCCAAGTATATGTCGTTACATCAATTATGAAGCTGAGTTTGATGTGAATTCCCAGCGAGGCTGGTTTTGAGCATCATCTGGTGTAAGGCCATAGGCTGAGCTCTGAATTCTGAAAACAACAGGCCTTTTAGCTCTCGTAATTTCTGTAAATTACTAATAGATATCTTTAAAGGCCTGGGGAATATGCTTTAATCCACCAACAGACTTTCTTCGTGGTAAATGATCAACACTTTTCTCTTTCAAAGACTTTTTTTCCATCCTCTGTATTCTACACCCACTTAGCAAGAAGGGTTTCTTATTCCTTAAGCTGGTGTGTGAAGAATAATAAAGACTAGGAAATGACTGGTCAGTTACAGAAGGGAGAGGAGGCATTAAAAAGCCAAATTCAGAATTCTCCGAGGCAAGTTGAGAGCCAGAAATCCTGTCATCAAGGGCAGGACCAGGGCTTCCTGGTTCTGCATTCTCAGAGAGGGCACAGGTGGGCACGGAGGAGGTTTTCCATCAATATCTGCTTGATGAATGACAGAATAACATCATCATGAAAATGATGCTTCCAATGGCAGAATTGCTGCCTGAGAAACTCGCGCCGAGTCAGGGAGATTGCAGTGCTGGAGAGCCGAGCTGGGTTTGAATCCAGCTTGTCCACTTACTAGCTCATATCCTGAAGCAAGTTACTTAAGCTCTTTGACGCTCAATTTCTTTATCTGTAACATGAGAAAGACAATAGCCATTTACATTGAGATGCTGAGACAGTTTGCCAATAATTTCTACCATTTATGGTGCTTGATTAGCATCTGGCAACTGAGTTATTGTTATTAGTGTCGTTATGGTCTATGGCAAGATTTGCGACAGTTCTACCCTTGAAGTGTTTACCTAGGAGGCCGTAATAAGCATCAGGCCTGGGAAAATTATACCTCTTATTCAAAGCTCCCACTGTCGGATGTTCTTAGTAGATAACTCGTCGAATTCCAGGAATAACTGTGGCTTCCTTTCACATTATAAGATGGTGTCATATGTGACAACGTGGTCGGGAAGCGCTGCTCCCCTGCAGATGCCGGGTGATGCCTGCCTGGGAAGGTTGTCCTTAGCAGCTGCACCTGGGAGGGGTGCAAGGGGAGGAGCCCTGGCGTCATGCGCTCTCCCTAGCAATGTCACCAAGCGGCCTTGTGACCCTAAGCAAGTTTTTTAACTGTTCTGAGACTCTAAAGAGTAGAGCATCGGGGAGGGGGGTAGATAACCTCTGAAGTCTGTTTCAGCTCCGTGAGTTCTAAAATATTGAAACATACATTTGTACGTTGACTGGCTCTTCAACATTATACATGTGACTTTTAGAACCACACATTTATTGCCAAAGGATCCAAAAAAGGACCAGAAAGTGAATGGCTTCTGAATCGACAGGAGAAATGAAGAAGGCCGGGAGCATTGAAGACTGGAAGGGGCGAAGTGCTCAGTCACAGGGTAGAGCTCCTTTTTGAAAAGACAAATAAAATGGGGACCTTAGAAAGGTTTTGATTGAAGTTGAGAAACCAAGCCAGGTGGGAGAAGAGACTCAACCACATTACCTTCAAGGGAAGGAGGAGGAAAAAGGAACGAAGGGAATTTGTCACGTCCAAAGATGGCAGTGACATGAAGAACGAGAGTAAAAGGTGAGATTTTGGTTCAGGACGTGCAGTGCGCTCTCTGTGCAGCTGAGGGACGTCCCCGCCTCAGCCTGTCACCACTACCTGAAAAACGGCAGCCCCTCTGCTACTTGTCTGTGCATCAAGTTGGAACAGACAGGGCTTGGATGACGTATTTTAACGACAACTTAGAGTTAGACATTTGTTGCACCTTTTTCATTTTATTAGGAAAAAACTTAAGACAATTCACAAATATATTGAACGTGGCCTCTTTGCTTGGAGGGACCAGCCAAGAGTGTTAATTAACAGCTGAGGAGCCAGGCACCAGCTTGGCACACACTCCTCTCATCCTGGACACTGCTTTTGCTTGGGAAGGAAGGCAGAGGATGCTGGCTACCCCTGATGACGGCATATATGCTAGCAAGTCAGCCTGTGATTTTAAGAGTATTAATGATATTCCAGATGAATAGTCTAAAATATATCCTAAGTTTAATTAGTTTACCAAATACGTTTTTCGAATAACTTTTAAAACACTCAAACACAGTTTTGAGAACTCTAGAGATTCATTAATATCCAAGACATAAAATTATAAAAACAATAAACAATAGCTGTTGAGAAAGATTATGATTTTAAATGAAACCATAGGAGAAAATTAGATTCTAGAATAATCGGCATCATCGATGGGAGTCTAACTGGGTTTAATTATTACTGAAATGTCAGGCAGCCTCAAATGTGAAAATATTAAAATGCCATGATTTCTTATGCTTGGATCTTTCATGACTTAAATGCTCTTATTTGTTTAATTATGCTGTTAAAGGGAACCAAACAAGTAGTTGACCCACATACAGGTAAGAGTCAGCGAGGAAGGCAGTATTTGCATTTTATAAATATTGTGTCTCCTTCTAATCTGATTTTTACAAAGTCAATATGCTAGAGCACATGGTGCAGTCCTTGGGATCAGAATTATGCTGTTTGTATTACACGGTGGGGTCCAGTTCCAGCTTTGGCCTCAGCCGGGCGTCCATCCTTGGGAGGGGCTTTCCTGATAGCTCCCCGCCGCAGGGAAGAGTTGGTGTGAGTTGATTTACGGGCTGAGGCTAAGCACAGATAATTGTATTCCCCAAAGATATTTTTCTCAAATTTTGATAAAGTCAAAACAGAAATTAAGCTGGAATTCTGCAGTTGATGGCATTTATAGTAGTTTTTACCAACACAAATGTTATGATATTTTAAAAATGAAGAAAATTGGCCTTTCTCCCAGAAAGGCAATGCTGGGAGAAATCAGCAGATTTCTTGAAGTAAACATATGCAAAAGAGCAACCACAGCAATCTCCCCTCTGAATCTCTCTCTCTCCCTGTCTGTCTGTCACACACACACACGCACACACACACAGTTCTCTGCAGAATGCTTAGCGATGAAGAAGGCACTCTCCCCTTTTTGAAATCCCTGAAGTTCAATTTAACAGAATTTCTTAAGTCAGAGCCAAAGCTGAGTTTGGAATCTACAAGTGCAAATTGGAAATATCCCCACTGAATGGTCACAAAGACCTACGCTTGCTGGTTTCTTTTCTAAGTGTGCCAAGGAGTGTGTGTGTGTGTGTGTGTGTGTGTGCTCACATGCGTGGATGCTGATTTTTGTATTTTTAGTAATTGCCAAACTGATTTTTCTGGATCTGGATGCTAAGTTCACATCGCCCTAAGGACTGTGAGAATCTGGGCTGTTAGACAAAACAATTTAAACGATTCAGGTTGAAAATAAAATGTTAGTAAAACCTTTCAGGTTGGGTTGTCTATTTGCCTGTTTATAAAGACCAAGCAAATCATATTCATTCATTCATTCCCTCATTCATTCATCCGTTCATTCCCTTATTCATTCATTCATCCCTCATTCATTCACCATTCAACAATTCGTCACGGGGCTTGCTATATGCCAGGCTGTGTCCCAGGGTTGAAGAGGGAACTGTGCATGGGCCTGCTTTCTGGGCTCTCACCACTGAGTGAGGGATGAATCCAGAAGTCAGACTGTGCACACCCGGGGAAGAGAGTGCTGGATACAGGAGGCATACAGGAAGGAATGCTACATAGAATCTGCCATGGAAGGCTTCCTGGAAGAAGTGGCATTTGAGCCAAGAGCTGAAACTAGGTCAAGAAAGGGGAGCCACACTCCTGGACAGGGAAACAAATTTGCAGCTGTCCAAGGGTGTGAGGGCCAGGGCCCTGCACAGAAAGCAGGCCAGGGTGACCAAGGGAACATGTCTCGTGAGGGGGCCCAGGAGTGTACAGGCAGATCATACAGGGCCCTGTGGGGTGCAAGCAAATAGGTTTAAATGGAAACAGCCAAGACTCAATGAACATTCGTGTGTAGGAGACACCAGGTGGGAGTTATGTCACCGTGGGTTCCGCCCAACATCAGTATCATTTCAGCCACCTCTCCAGACACACAGTGCAAAGCAACATTACCAATGGACCTCAACTGATGTCACAGTAATGATGTTTTAGAACATACTTTGAAATGCAGGATGTTCAATGTGAAGGAGCATCTCCGACTTTGTTTTCCCTTTAAGTGATAATAAAAGTATTTGTTTTCACATGGAGACAGACCACTTTTTGAGTAATACGTTGTTTAGAAACAATAAAATCTGTCTGAAACTTTGGTCCTTAACACTGGATAGTTTATACAGCAGCGGGGAACCTTTGAGAGATCCACTGTGACAAACAAAATCCAGGAGAATGGCGGGCCCCTCTGAGCAGTCCCACTGCCTCTGTAACCAGCTGATTCCCAGCCTTCCATCCCGCCGATTGCCATAAATAGGCATTACGCGTGAGGACAATGTGGGAAATGGAGTCTTGGGAAAATAATGTTTGAATATTTGTTTCTGCATTTACATGCTCCATTGATGAATGAAATAGTAAATATTGAAAGCCCAAAACTCTTTTCATTTCTCCTTCAAAGACCCACTCTGAGCCTATCTGGTCGACATGGCATCATGGCTACCCAAGTCATTAATCACTCTTTGTTTGGGCTGGGTTTTATTGTTCAGAATTGTCCAACTCCTGCTCCGGATGGGAGAGCACCGAGGCACCGAGTCCTTTGTTCAATATGCTAGTCCCGCGGCCACACCTGGGGTCGGGGCTGGCGCGCAGGGCAGCAGCATCTTGACTTCGTTGTGCATCTGAGCCCGACTCAGAAGTCACGTATAGCTTTCGAATAGGAAAGGTGAAAGCGTAAACAGATTGTAATTTTGTGGCTTGACAAGCACCCAGTGGCAATTTTCGAGGTGTTACTACACGAGTGATCTTCTCTTAAAAGCTTTGTCCTAATTAATTTTAAAACACATATTGAACAACTAACATTTTATTGGTGATTTTTTGAGGATTTCTTTATGTACTGAACAGAGGACAAGATCGTTAGGATTATGTGAAGTGTAGAAATAAAAGAATTACCAGAAGCACTTGGTTTTTGCAATTTAATTCACAGCTTGGAATTATATAGTTAAACTTGAGTCCTCGGAGGCCCTAAAATACAATCCATCATTAGGAAATATTTAGGAACATTATTGGAGAACTGTGATAATGTATGGCTACATAGCTATGGTAATGCGATTTAGGAGTAAAAAAATAATAACTTTCACCCCAAAATCATATAATGTAAAATATCTTCTGTCAACGTATGATTTGTAGGTGGCATCCTGCACGTGTATACATGTATCGGCAGTTCTTTATAAGATGCATACATTTTTATTTTGTTTACCAGTATGTAAGGTACTAAAAAGGGTTTTATTGGAAGCACACACTCCAGATTTACAATATTATATTCGAGTGTATACATTTTCTAGCAACAACAACAAAAAAGGCTCCACTGTATCCACACCAGTGACAAATCTGCCAGGAAGTGACTAGTCGATACGCCTTTTTATTACCGCAGCTGCCTTGTTTTTTCTACTCAAAATAAAAGAAAATCACAGAATCCTTAAAATAATAGCTGGCAGCAGGTAGTTACTGGGAAATGCATGTCCCCGACTCTGCACTTTGTAGCATCCATCCGGATGGCAGATGAGAGGCTGGGATCTGCAGGTCGGTGACAAATACACGGGTAATAGCATTCAGCTCGCCTAACTGTAAAAGTGAATTCACCAGTCCTCTTTGTTTGATTGTAGACCTGACATGTTGGATGAGAGGGGCCCTTGGATTGCCTGCCAAAACAGCAGCACAAATAAACGCCAGACACCAGGTTGCTTGATGTTGAATTACAAACACCGCGCCCATCATTGATTCAAATTGAGCTGATATGTAAAGCCCTTAGATGAAGGGAGATCTCGCAGCCCAACGGCGCCCGGCGGGGTGGGGCAGGCAGGAACAAAGTGCCTCTGGGAAACCCTGGTACCCAGGCTGCTCGTTTACCTTGGGCGAGATGGGCGCCGGGGCTCTGCAGACGGGACGGCAATATTTAACATTCATTGGTTTTCTTCTAAAAGTTCTCTGATTGTCTAACGTGACAGCTCTGGCACCGGAGTCACTGCAACTAAAATTACCTCCTGTAGCATTGCTTGATTTAAGCGAGAGGCAGCTTACAGGGGTAAAAGAGGCAAGTGTGTGCAGCCTTTGGTGTGCCTTTTTCTCTACATATTCCCTTCGCATTCAGACAGCCCCGACTTAGAAGAAGGCAATAGTGAGGAGAGCATGATATTTATTGGCTGTGTTTATTTAAGGTTCAAAAATAGATGTACAGTGGAGCTTATTACATTTCTGCCCCTGACAAAGCAAATCCCGGCGAGTAATTGCAGGCTCTCTTGCATCTGGGCTTATCTTGTTTTATAGGATACATAGTCTACTCGGAAAATAATTAAAAAAAAATTATTTCTTAAAACAATTCTTGATATTTCTCAAAAGTCTTCTGTGACTCTTTGAAGTTTTGTGCCAAGCCATGATTCTTACCACCCCATTCCAGAATGGCAAAGCTAAAATTTCATTTTCTGCACATGTGCACAGGTGTGAAATTTGTAGGGGAGACGAGTTACAGCAGGCTCGTCCGTTAACCGATGCTGTTCCAGGACCGGGTGGAATCTTCCGGGCACCGCGGCACCTGCCGTGGTCTGACGGCCGTCACTGCGCTCTGCGCCTTCGCCCTGTGTTCCCATCCACAGCATGTCCCAAACTGCCTACAGTCCCGAGTCTGAAAGACCTGAAATTCAGTGGCTTAAACGATACTTAGTTTTAGGATGGAATGCCACGCCGGCCTGACTGGCCCGTAGCACTCAGAGAAAGATTATTGATAACAGCTTTGTCTCATGGGTGCTCAGCTGTAAAAATAACCTGCACATTTAAAATATGCTGCACGTTTAAAATACACATTTTCTGTTTTTAGCCTGTGATTTAAATGACTTCCCGATAAAAACAGTTTTAAACGATTATGGAACACTCTGTGTGGATCTGAATTCCTTAAAAAGTGCAGTGAAAGGCTGTGGATTGTGATTTCCAGATCGCAATGATTCCCACCAACGTGCCCGGGATTCTGACTTTTTGACAAGAGCACACGTAACGTTTACATGCGAGCTTCTAGCATCTGTAAACATTTAACAATTTCTCAGCACGCTTAATGGTGTGTCACGTTATTTCTAGCCGAGTGGAGTCTTTCAGTGTCCCCGTGACATCCTTATTTAGCAAACAGACTCTTCAGTAAGAGAACTAAATTTAGTTCTTTGCAAGGAGGTTATAAATACTAATTTTTCTGTTGCCAATATTGATGATTAAATCACCCTAATTTGCATTGTCTGAGCTAATCATGGGATGATTTATTTATCTGCTATGTTTACATGAAGTAGATAGCAACAATTAAGTTTATTTTCACTGTAGTTATTAGAAATACAGTAAATGGTAATATATGCCAGAAGCAAATAAACGTATTAGCAGGAAATGTTTAAATGATCTGAGTAACCCGACGAGCCAGCATAGCAGGTGGTGATATCCTGTTTTTAAATTACATTTCGGCAAGCGAACATCATAAATCCCCTCGTGTTATACATTTCGCTGGTAGCGACTTCTACCCACATTATTCAGTTTGACCTCATTCCTGCTAATCACCATCCCGGTTTTAATAGCTGCCACAGTGAGTGAAACAGTTAATGCAGTATTTCTTGCCGAAAGAGTGCCTGTCAGGCTATTGATGACAAATTAAAATTAATAAAGAAGATCTGTGTTGAATTTGAGCGAATGGAATAACTATGGTATCCACGTGACGGCCGAGGCCTCTGGGGCGCTCTGTGAAGAATAATGTTTTTGGTGTACGTGCATTGTCTTGAAAGGCACGCTAAAACTGCCAAATCTCTGCCTTCGCCTGGAAGACTTCCTGAAATAGGAGCTGTATTCTTTTAGCCCTCATCACATGTAATTTATCCCTCAGAGAGTTATTTCCCGTTCTGTACACCTTAGCTCTGTGCTGTAATAAGAGTATGTTTCTGAGGTTCTACAGTTTTATTTACCTCAGTAAGAACTTTACAGGAGCAATCACATACACACAGGAGTCCAGAAAGCACTGCAAATAAGGAAAAGTTCAATACTGCATTTCTGCTGAATATATCTGCCTCCATTTCAAGGGGGCCCAGCCGTTCAGTTAAAGAGCCCACACCGCTGCTTGTTCACAGAGCACTTAGCATTTTGGGGTCATTCTTTCCTTTCTTACGGAAAATGAGGTCTAATCACAGCACATTTATCTTTTCAGTGGTTCCAAAATGAGAAAGCAAAACTCTCCAGAAGATTAGACTAAATATACTAAATAAATACGTTCCCATAGCTTATGTATGTTTCATGGCTACTTATAAATAGCATATTCATTAAAAGAAAAAAAAGATTCTGCTGGGAGAGTGGGAGCTGAGGGGAAGGCCACGCACCACCCGGGACTGCTGTGGGAGGCCACTCTGAGGCGGTGAATTAAATGAATATGGCAAGGGGGGTTACGCAGCCCTGTTAAGACAGATGCCGCATCCCAGAATCAGCAGACATAATTTTTTTTTTTTTAAAGATTTTATTTTTTCCTTTTTCTCCCCAAAGCCCCCCGGTACATAGTTGTGTATTCTTCGTTGTGGGTTCTTCTAGTTGTGGCATGTGGGACGCTGCCTCAGCGTGGTCTGACGAGCAGTGCCATGTCCGCGCCCAGGATTCGAACCAACGAAACACTGGGCCGCCTGCGGCGGAGCGCGTGAACTTAACCACTCGGCCACGGGGCCAGCCCCTCAGCAGACATAATTTTGACTGTACCCAGGAGACACAGCACAGAGCCTGAGTTCTCTTCTGCAAAAGAGGCAGGTCATGGTCGTCAACCTGGAAGTCATGGGTGGGTCGGCTTTGTCAGTGCTAAGCCTCTGGCTGCCCTGGAGAGAGGAAGCAGAACAAAACTGCTGCTCCTGGACTCCTGGAAATCTAGGGGAACCCCAGGGCCATCACCAGAGTCCGTGATGAAAGGAGGCACCACATAGCACCAACCTGAGCTCCAGGCTCCAATGGCTGCCAATGGCTGTGTGACTTGAGGTCTGTCCCTTCCTTGGTGGATCTTAGATTTCTCATGCGTGTCCTATCTCTGTAACCTATAGGAATAAAGAATAGTGGGGAGCGGTCTTGTCTTGGGCTTTGGGGTCTTAGGATGACTAGCTCTCTACCTTGGAGACCACTAGGTGGGAGCTGCTTTCTTGCCATGTTCCTGCAGGCCCTTCCCAGGCCTGAATCCTTGCAGTCCATCTCCCCTCCCACTCTCCCTGACTATGGGGCTGCCTGGCTCAGTCTCCTGGACCACCAACCCCTGGACCTGAAGGTCTGCGTAGCCCCTTCTCACTGGGTACTGTGCGTCAAGGTGCACACCATTGCTTCTCTGAACTGGAAGCCTTTTAGGTAGAGACCATCTGAGAGGTAACCATTCATTAGACTTGGACGTTGGCCTAAGGTGGATGGACTTGCTCTCTCTTCCGAGAGCAGTATGAGGCACCACCTTGCCTCAGCATGGCTTCAGATCCTGAGTCTAATTCAACAAGGTTTTTTAGACTTGGAATGTATCAACAAGGACAAAGAGAATCTGGAATGTAGGTATTCAAGTAATAGTCTCTTACAAGATTTCTAAGTCTTTGTCTCACTCCTATAAAAGGTCTTATACGGGCTTTATCAGAAACTGACATTACATATTATGACCTATTGCAACCTAAAAACCTTCTGTGTTTTTTTTTTATGTTTAAAACATAGAAAACATCATTTATTTCTCAATTCAGCGCACTTCTGGATGTATAATTAGTTGCTGGGAAATAAATAATATTACGTTTAGTTTTGGATTAGCATTGGATAAATGGTAACAAGAGATATATCCTTCTTTTCTTTAGAGTGTCTGTACATGACAGTTCTTTCTTTAAATTTATTTTATTATTTTATTTATTTTATTGCAGTAACATTGGATTATAACATTATATAGCTTTCAGATGTAAATCATAATATATTTCGAATTCTGTGTAGATTACATCATGTTCACCACCCAAAAACTAATTGTAGCCCATCCCCTCGCATGTGAGCCTCATCACTCCCTTTGCCCCCGTGGTAATCAATACAATCTCCACTGCTATGTGTTTATTTGTCGTTGTTTTTATCTTCTACTTATGAATGAGATCATACGGTATTTGACCTTCTCCCTCTGACTTAGTTCACTCAGCATAATACCCTTAAGGTCCATCCATGTTGTCACAAATGGCTGGATTTCATCATTTCTTACAGCTGAGTAGTATTCCTTTGTGTATATATACACGACATCTTCTTTATCCATTCGTCCCTTGATGGGCACCTAGGTTGCTTCCAAGTCTTGGCTATTGTGAACAACACTGCAGTGAACACAGGGGTGCGTGCATCTTTAGGGTTTTGTGTTTTCAAGTTCTTTGGATCTGCGTTTTGCCCAAAGGTTCAGTGATATTGCAGTATGTTCTGTGCACAGTGGTTGTGTATTCCCTGTTGAATAAAGGGCCATCCATTTAACAGGTGTGCAAATGATGCTGTGCATTCATCTCAGCCCTGAGAAGTGGAATTGTTTTAATATAGGATTAAGAGGCTTGACGTCTTGACTAATTGAGAGGAGGCCCTTTGCAATTCATAGGGTTGACATATACTAGTCAAATTGCTCTGTCTCTGAGTTGTAAAATAAAAATACAGAAAATGAGGAATTAATTCAATTAAACATTTTCCCACCCACATTTTACCTTTCCTCACTGCTCTGGGGAATAATTTATGAAATGTATATCACCAGAAGACTTATTTTTGCCATTATTTTTAACTTAATGAGTGTACCTTGCACATCAGAGAGAAAGAACAAAGGTTAAATTTTACATTAACAGCACATTGCAACATGGTATGCAAATATCTATATGCAAATATAAAGCCCCTGGAAGATAAATGTGTTATATTTTTAACCAGTTAACTATGACTGTGAAGTATTGTGTGAGATATTCAGTGGTTTCATTTTTATATCTTTCTTGTAAATAATGCATAAAGTATGTAGATGGTGTCAAAATATGATTAAGCTATTAGCTTTATAGTTTTCATAGTTAAGAATGTGTTCAGCATGGAGCCCCTAATAACTCATTTCTAAAGGCAGCGACCATTATGAAATATTTCTTGTTCAAGTGAATGTTATCATGTGACATAATGATTTTGCTTAAAACCAAGTTAAATGAGGAGTAAAATTAAACAATATTGCATGAATTGTGTTTGACTAATTTTGTGTCACATTATATTAGCCAAGCTTTCAGAATATGTGTTAATGACAAATAGTGTAAGCCCCAACATACTTTATATGTCTGTACAACCACCCTTAAGTCATTAGCTTTTTAAAGGTTCATTTTGTTTGCAGTTTTTGTAGCCAGTGGCTTTTCCTGATTACTTTTGCCCATAAAAGTAGACACAATTCGGAAATAAATTTTACATACATCGTGGGAACTTAATTTCAGGCACAGGGGCATGATTTTTATAAGAAAGGCAAATCACTTGAAAACTCGAGACATTCCGTTTGATGAGTGCTGTTTCTAAATTAGACACCATAATGACTTAAGATACCAGCAACAGCCTCAAAAGAACAATCCTGTTGCGTGGTGGTAGACCGCTCCAAGTAAAACTTGATGAGAAGACAAGCGATCATCAACGTTGTAACCCATTGCATCTAAGGCTAACCTTGTCCTTAAGACCTTGCTAGGCTGACCTCTTTGTGTCTGATGTCCGAGGTGGCCCGGATTTATCCTTTGTACGTCATCTGTGGTTCGGCCTGCAGGCTGGCTCTCATCTTAGTGGAGAGCTGGGGGATGGTGTTGCCGTGGCGAGTCTGACAGAGCAGCAGTGGGGCCCAGAGTCACTAGCAGAGCAAGAAGAAGCGTCTTAATGTTTACACTCACTGCCTGGGAGGAGAGCTTGACCTTTACCCAGAGCAGGGGCGACCTCTGTGCAGTCATAACTATGATCTTTGCTGATCATATAAAGGGATTTAAAGCGTTGGGAAACATCATGTATGGAGTAATAAAACCGACCAAGTATGAAACAAACATCACGTAGGTATCGATGCTATTTTCCAAAATGTTTGCAGTCTCCTGGAACTTTCACTAAGAGCAGGGGCTCCGAAGGTGAGAGCAGGTCCTCTAGGCAGTGTATACTAACGGAGACGTTGGAACTCAGCGCCTTCTGTGTGCGTGTGCCCATGTGTGTGGTGGGTGGGGAGTGGGGAGCAGATCAGGCACCCGACCCTCTGTGACCTGACGAAAGTCCGAGAGATGCCAGCAGAGTCCAGCAAGCTTGTGCTGCCCTTCTCCATGGAATTCTTCCCTGCGCCTCCACAGTACATCTAAATATTTAAAGGGGGCAGGTGGGAAGAGCAACATCTTTAGTTACTAGCAAAACACTATTATGTTTTAGGCATTTATTTTTTCTTTTTGCTGAATTTAATCAAATGAAGTGCTATTAGGCATTAATGGCAATGGAACCACAATTGGACACTGGCGTTAGGAAGTGGGTGATGGCCTGCACCAAGGGTGGCCCCTTGGGCACAGGAGTGCCTGTGACCTTGAGCATCAAGGAATAGGAAGTGGGCTGAGGACCTGGTATAGTAACTGCACAGACTATTTGAAGAGGAGGAGAAAGACCCACATTTACAGAAGCGCTGTTAGGATGACGACTGAATACTTTTACATCAGCAATCAATACACATGCTCAGGATTTGGTGTCATGTGCACAGAAAGAAGATTCTAGAACTTTGTAAAGGCTGTGATGACTACAATTTAAAAACATCTGCACCTCTCCACATATAGATACTATGGAAGGAACTGCTACAACTGGTGAACAGCCCTTATCCAAAGGTTAGTGGATCATCAGTGATTTCTGTTTTCTTCTTTATACTTTTTTGAATTCTCCAAATTTATTCAATGAAAATTAAACTTTAATTTTGTTTTTATCTATGATTTATTCTTTTTTAAAATTTGAGATAAATATAACAGAGAAAGAAAATATCCCATCATCCCAGCATCCAGATAATCTCTGTTGACATGAAAGAAGATAAATTTTAAAAACAATATATATACATGATTAGAAATTTTAAACAAAATGCAACATGGAAGCTTTGCTCTTCCCATTGCTCTCCTAAAAAAATAATTGATACTAATGGTGTCAATACCTGTAAAAAGATGGTTGTATATATACCAGTGTGTATGTGTATAATTTATACATAATGGATCACATTAAATAAACCAGTTTGCATTTGCTTTTTTCATGTAATAGATCTTGGATATCTTTCCATGTCAACATAACTGTATCTAGCTCCCTCTGAATACGTTTATATCAGTATTCAATACACATGCTCAGGATCTGGTGTTGTGTGCACAGAAAGAAGATCCTAGAACTTCGTAAAAGGCTGCATGCATTATTATCTTTTTAACTATCTTTAGATTCAGAAAAAAATTCTCTACCTCATGTCAATTTTATAATTGTGAATAAAAACTAAACATTGTGACCTGTTTTGAAGAGCCCCTGGGTGTAGTGGATTTCAATTCTTTGGGTGTGTGAGTAATTCTTTTGAGTGCTGGTAGAGGGATCATAATTGCTCCCACTTCATGTTGGGGGGTCTCAGGGCCCTCTGTCCCTCTGTGCACAGGTGCTCAGGATTCAGGGGCAAAGTGCAGCAGTGCACCACAAAGCAGAGGCACACATGCCACTCGGCTCCTCATACGCTACGGGTGACCTTGGGCACGTCACTTTACTTCCCGAGGCCTCTGGGGTCTCAGAGGGAAAAAGAGGACCTCAGGTATGATCGTTGAGTGCCTGGGATTCTAAGTCTCTTCTGCTGCCAATTATCTGGTGACTAACCCACTGGGCCCCCAGTGTTCCCTTGAGAATACTCGAATTGCCACAGAATTGACTTGACGCAGAAGCCTCTCACTCCTGTCCTATTTGAGTGATTGTTTTTAACTAAATAAGAATCAGACGTCTTCACTTGTAAAGCATTGAACCACACGAAGCAAGAGGGAACCGTCACCCCTGTACCCCCCTCCCTGGAGGAAACTGCTGTGAACAGCTTGACACTGCCTTTCAGACATTTTCTAGCCTAACCAGTGCACACCCATCTATGCACACATATGTGTATGTGCTTCTTTTTGCACAAATGGAGTTCCCTTTTAAGCTTGCTTGTGGCTGTTTCCACTCTGTGAGCTCACACAGGCGTCCTCCTTCTTTTTCGTGGCTGCAGAGTAGTCCATCGGATGGTGCACATTTAGGTGGTTTCTGATCTCTCACCATCGCAAACAACACCGAGACTAATATCTGCATAGTTCACGGACATGTGAGTATTTGTAAGACTGTTTCCGTGGGCTAAAGCGAATTGCACGGTCAGAGGATAACCACACTTAGCATTTTATGGGATGTTGCCAAAACATCTTCCAATGTGGTTTCCAATAAGCATCCAGACAACAGTAATTGCGATTTCTAGATCCCCTAAACTCTTTCAACATTGGCTTTTATCAACCCTTTAAACCTTTGCCAATATGATACGTGAAGACAAGCTTCCTGGTTGACCTGTGAATTCTCCTGAGACTCCTCTTCTGCCTCTTTACTCCCTGTGGGGTTTTGGTTTCCGGTTCGTCTTGCTTCACTCTCTGATCCGGGGTCTCTTCACTCTCCATGACATCAGCTCTCACCTCTGTGCCCTGACCCTGAGTCCATGCTGGGCCCTGCTCTCACTCATGGCTCTGACCTTCCCTTCTGGATGTCCCACCACCCTGAGTGTCTACCTCACAGGCCACATGTCCCAAAATGGACCTGTCATCTGCCTGTCTAATTGTGCTGTGTGGACATTGGCACTCAGTAAATATTTGTTGAACGACTGCATGAATAAATGCAACGATATCAGGACAAGGAAGAGACAAGGTTTACATTTTCCTACTCTTTTTGACCAATCCTGTATTATATCCAGTAAAATGTAACAAGAAAGACATTTTTCTGCTTCCTTTTTCTTTTACAGAACAAAATTGACTTTGCATAACACACCATTATTTATTTAACCAGTCCTCATTTTTAAAAACTTCCTCATGTTAATTTTATATTTAGGAAAAAACCCAAACAATAAGCATAATTTAAAAAGACTGCATGCCCTGCACGCAGCTCCCCTTCCTGTGTGTGGGAGGCGGGGGCGCAGCGGCTCCCGGGGCACCGTCTGCGAGGCTCGCACCGCCTCTTCCTCTGCAGGATTTCCCAAATTTGAGAAAAAGCTTGTAGAATTTGGGTAAGATATATTTCATCTTAGAAAAGTGCAGAAACACATGAAAAAAGACTGGAACCGTGATACTGTTTGATCCAGAAATTTATCTTAAAAATTAATCAGACTAATTTGTAAAGTGAAAGAATGCTTGGTAAAAATTGAAGGCCAGGAGTAGAGAGCTAGTTCATTAAATTATGACACAGCCACAGAGCGGAACATGTGCCGTCATTAAAAATAACACACGTGTATGTATGTACGTATGCATATATACATTGTTACTGTATAAATATATGTATACAAATATAGACATTTTGATGTAAGAAATGTTCACGGTATACTGTGCAATAAAAAACAAGTTGTAAAATGTTATGTAGAGTATGACTCATTTATCTAAAATATATATTAATATGTATACGTATATGCACATAAAGTCTAGAGAGATATACACCAAAATGTTAAGTATGTTTACCTTTTAGCATTTTTAAGTCTAGATTTTATAGTATTTCTATAAAGACAATATATTAATTGTGTAAACAATAAGATAAAGATTTAAATTAAAAATATTTCAAAAATGCAATTTCGGTATCAGCCAGCCCTTGAGTGCACTGGCTGACTGAAGGACAGGCTCTCCTTGCGACAAATAAGGTCAAGCCTCTCCCAGTTCCAAAGGTAAGCAAAAGGAAACCACTATGAAGCAAAATTCTTCCCTCAGTCTTGCGTTCCCCTCAAGTGAGTGCACTGTTTTATGCCTTCCCTTTATAATAAGCCTCTTAACAGACCACACGTACTGTCTACACTTCCTCCGTTCCGTGTGTGAGCGGCCCCATCGCAAACTTGATTCCACCCTCCTCACTTGCCTCCTCTGACGGTGCTCCTGCCAGCTTCTGCAGAGGCCTCCAGGCTGCCTGTCCAAAGCCCTGTCCGCAGTCCTGTGCTCCTTGGTGCTCTTGGCCTCGGTGACTGCCGCTTGCCTCTGGTCTCCTCCTCCCCTGGTGTGGCTCCTGTTATGGGTTGAATTGTGACCCTCCAAAAGCTCCATTGAAGTCCGAACCCCTGACCTACGAATGTGACCTTATTTGGAAACAGGATCTTTGCAGATGTACTGAGATAAGATGAGGTCATAATGAATTAGGGTGGGTCCTGATCCAATGTGACAGATGTCCTCTTCCCTTAAAAGAAGAGGAGAGACAAAGACACAGACACGCACAGAGGGAAGACAGCCACATATAGATGGAGGCAGAGTTTGGAGTCATGCTGCCGCAAGTCAGGAATGCCAGGAGCCACCACAAGCTGGAAGAGACAAGGAAAGATCCTCTCCTTGAGGCTTCGGAGGGAGGCTGGCCCTGCCAGCACCTTGATTTTGGACATCTGGTCTCTGGAACTGCAAGAGAATAAATTTCTAGGGTTTTAAGCCGCCCGAGTTGTGGTACTTTGTAATGGCAGCCACAGGGCACGAGTAAGCACCTGAGGCATAAGGGCCCCATGCGCTATGGCAGCGCCAGTCTTAAAGCTCAAGAGCATCTTCTCTTTTGTGCTGGAGTATATGGGGATGCAAATAAGCACTGTTTCTGTTGATATGCCTAGAAAATTCATCCTTGTTGTTTATACAAAGTAGGACTGTTATTTTATCCTTTACGCAAAGCCTGGCTTATTTTCCTCGGGCATCACTGCCTTGGGAGGGCAGTGGAGAGAGCTACGCGATCAGGCCTGGAACGGAGGCAGAGCTACTTGCAGGAGATGGCAATGCAGGGCCCACGGGGAAAGTGGACCCCATCTGAGTTAGGCTACCTCCTGGGTTCTGGGGAGCTGGAGTCCAGGACACTGGAATTCCATCAAGTGAGGCCCAGAAACAAATTAGTCTAAGCAAAGAGTAATGATGTACATTTTAATTTTGTCTGCATGCTTGTCTCGCAGGGAAGATGGTTGCTTCCTGGGGGCTGACACTGGCCTCATGTGTTGCCATGTCCCAGGGCCTCTCCCTCAGGGACCATCACAATAACCAATGGGGGCAGAGGAGTGCTTGGGAAGCACCCAATGGGCACCCTGATGGAGCACCCAGGGGCTCCAAATCTGCTTCCAAATGTTGTGTTGATGAATGCGTCCGCAACAGGCCTTCATTTAAAGAAGCAATTAAAAAAAAATTGTAAAGTCATACTGTTCCTTGTAGAAAATTTGAACAATGCAGGAAATCATAGAGATCCATAAAGCCGCCACCCAGAGGAAGCCCGTGGACCGTGCTCTTTGCCAGACATCAGCAGCACCCCACATCACTGCCCGTCTCCTCGAGGCCGCCCCTGACGACCAATCCGGTCTTCCTTGCCTCTTCTTTACACCTGCACTTTCCCCCTGAAGATGAGGCAGTCACACTCTTTCTTCTCCTGATAGAACATAGAGAACGAGAGCAGGAGCTGGGTTTTGTTTTGCTTTGTTATTATTTTTTTACTGTTAAAACCTAGAAGAATGCCCAGACCAGTGGTTCTCAAAGTGTCATCCAGGACTCCCAGAATGTCCAGGATCCTTTCAAGGGCCCATGAGGTCAATGCTATTTTCTCAACACAGGGTCAAAATCGGTTTCAAAACAACTAAGATGTTGTTTGCCTTTTTTTGCATTCATTCTCACGAGTATACGGTGGAATTTTCCAGAGTCTTCATGAAGTGTGATAGAACAAATTGAATACAGAAGCAAATATGGGAATCCAGCTGTCTTCTATTAAGCTGGATTTACAGAGATTTGCAAAAATGTAAACCAATACCACACTCTCTATATGTTCTTTGTATTAACATGTTGTGGATTTATGAATACATATTTCTAGAATGATCAGTTTTAGTTTTGATATGGTAAATATCAATCGATATAACCCGTATAAACAAAAGCTCTCTGTGGTTCTGAACAATTTCTAAGAGTATAAAGGGATCTGCAGATCAAAAAGGTTGGAAACTGCCGGCCTAGACCACAATTGGTGCTCAAAAATATTTGTTAAATAAAGGAATGAATGACTCAGTTGAGGTTACTGTTTTGATTGTCACTTCCAGTTTCCTTTATATGTATTTAAAATTTTTATAATTTTGTGTTTTTAAAAATTTAACATGCAAACTGAAGCCCATTTGTGTTATTAAAAATTGCATAAATGTCATTTTGAATGGCTGCATAATAGTGCATACAGTATAGTGATTCTCAATTACAAGGGATCGTCAAAATTTCCTGCAGAGCTTTGAAAACTATCTAGACATTCCTGGGTAGGGTTTGGTCATTTTTAGGCTCTTGATAGGCGTTGTCAAGTTGCTTCCCCAAAGTTGTACCAAATCACATTCTTTTCAACAGTGTATAAGAGTGCTGAACTCATTCTCACCGTCAGCAGCATTTTCATGAAAAGAACTGTCCATCACATACACGGTTACCTGTGCACAGGGCCCTTCCATTTTGGGCACTGAGTGACTGAATCTCCTTTTTTGTGAACCATCTGGTCGTGTATTTAAGGAGGCCCCTTAGAAGGCTCAGCTTCACCTCTTGCAGCTTAAATTTCCTCCTCTAAAATTGGGCCACCCAGGTAATTGTCTCCAGAGCCCTAGTTACAGACGTGTTATCAAGGTTTCTTGTACTTCGGCCTTAATCTGAAGAATTGCAGCTGGGCATTCACCCATGGGTCACAATCTCCCTGCTGGCTTTCCCCTGAAGGAAATGCACTGTCAGCCCAGACCCTTTGGGGTGGGTGTAGAAGCCAGGGACAGGGCACTGGGTGGTACTCCATCTGCCCATTTCTGCTCCCCAGCAGCCTTCCTAGAGCCCCAGCTAGGCCCCTAGGGTGTCCCTGAAACACAGTGAGCCTCCAGCCAATGTAGAACTGACGCACGGAGAGTGGGCTTGAAATAGACAAGGAAGCACAAGTCGCCGAGGAGCTCGGGGAGAAACACTGAACATCACCAGTGAGAAAAAGGCTCAGCAAATGAAATCGAGGCGATGCCACCTTCACCTGGAAGCTAGCAAAGATTAAACCGAGGACGGCGTCCAATGCTCACGAGGGTGAGGAGGGACGGGCACTGCCAGAGGCAGCTGCTGAGAACGCAGAACGGCACTCCTCTGGAAAGCAAGCTGGCAGAGTCTGTTAGGGGTCCTTCTGTACCCCTTGAACACAGTAATCCAGTCTCTCAGTATCTATTATCCTGTGGAAATTCTAAGAGACACAGTGCAAAGCTCATGTAAAAAGGTGCTGTTCTTGGTATTCTTTCTTTCTTTTTTTTTTGAAAGAATCCATTAAAGATTGCAAGAGAGATTTTTTTTTTTCTTTTTAAAGATTGGCACTTGAGCTAACATTTGTTGCCAATCTTCCCTTTTTTTTCTTTTTCTCCCTGAAGCCCCTGAGTACATAGTTGTATATTCTCGTTGTAGGTCCTTCCAGCTCTGCCATGTGGGATGCCCCCTTAATGAGCAGTGCTAGGTCGGCACCCAGGATCTGAACCGGCAAAACCCTGGGCCGCCAAAAACAGAGTGCGTGAACTTAAACACTCGGCCATGGGGCTGGCCCCTTAGTGTTATTTCTAATAGAGAAAAATTAAATGTATCCCAAAAGGGGCATGGTGAGGTAAATTCTGGGGCATTAGTAGGACAGACAATTATGCTGGCATTCAAGTTTTTCCTTTTTCTAATAATTTATAACAACATGAGAAAAGTTTCACAATATACATGTAAAAATCTGACTTCAAATCTGTAGATGATATTTTCCAAATTATGTAGAAAATATATAGATATATAGATATTGATGTAGATAGAAGATAGATAGAAAAAAGTCCCCCCAAAAGACATCAAAATATTAATAGTGGTAAGTTGCATGTGGTTTTAGGATATATATCCATATAAATTAATTTAGAACATATGTATATTTTCCCAATCAGTATTATATTTCTACAATAGGTACTGTCGTCCCGCAGTATCTGTAGGGGATTGGTTTCAGACCCCTGTATCTACCCAAACCCAGAGTTGCTCAAAAATGGTGTAGTGTTTGCATATAACCTGTGCACATCTTCCTGTATATTTTAAATCATCTCTAGATCATGTATAATATCGAATGCAATGTAAATGCTATGTAACTAGCTATTATACTGTATTGTTGAGAGAATAATGAGAAGAAAAAAAAGTCAACACATGTTCAGTACAGACACAACCATCCTTTCCATCTGTGGTTGGTTGAATGGGCAGATGTGGAGGAACCCTGGATAGGGCAGGCCGACCGTATTTACTCTCCTGAAATCAACACGACTTAACCTGGTTCCCAGGTTTAGGAAAAGATTCCTGTGAAAAGCGTCCCTTAAATTGGGAACCCATATTTCACCTGCGAGACAGACAAGATGGAGTTAATGGGCAGTGGGAGAGGCGAGGGGTGGTGGAGGAGGGTATTCTGGGAAGAAAGAACAGCATGTGGAGGGGCTTAGAGGTACGAGAGCACGGGGGTGTCCAGGGGCCCTGTGGAGCTCAGTATGGCTGCTCCACAGAGCATGTGCAAGAGCTGGCCTAGAGGAAACCCTGTAGGGCTGGGGTCCTCAAACCACAGCGTGCAGGGCAAATCCAGCCAGCCGTTGGTTTTGTAAATAAAGTTTTATTGATAAAGCCATGCCCATTTGTTTACGTACTGTGTACGGCTGCTTTCACACTATCATGGCAGAGTTGGGTTGTAGTGGCAGAAGCAGTACGGCCGCAAAGCCCTCAGTATTTACTATCTGGCCCTTTATAGAAGTTTGCTGACCACTGGCATAGAGAATCTCCATCACAAGAGACTGGTGGGTTCTTCTAGGGAGCCAGGATGCCATCCTGAGGGCAATGGGGAGCCACTGACAGATTTTAGGGAGAATGACAGGGACAGACTTGCTCTTCAGAAGATCTCTCCGGATACCGTGCGGGGCACAGATTAAAGAGGGCAAGATGAGGTCATGGGGTAAGTTAAGAGGTAGGCATGAAACTAGTAAATGAAGCAAGAAACGGACAGTGGTGGCCTGGATCACGGCAGCAGCAGTGAGCATGGAGAAAAGTGAATAGATGGGGGCAGTGCAGTATCTAGAAACAACCACACTTGCTTATTGACTGAATGTGTGGGGTGAGGTGAAAGTCACTGGCTGGGGGAATGGCCCGAAGACGTGGGAGTGGAGGTGGTCTTGGATGGGTGAGGAGGTGGAAGCGAAGGCTTGGGTGGGACATGTTGAGTCTGAGGCTCCTCGTCAAGAAGAGGCGTCCAGAGGCAATTGGGCCTGGAGCTTCAGGGAGAGATGTGATTTAGAATTCCCCAGCCTGTGGATGTGAACGGTGGCCTGGGCAGGGGCACAAATTGCCTGAATCTACACAGATTTAGCACAGAGAAGAGGAGAGGGTCTGGGCTGAAGCCCCAGGGAGTGCCACAGCCAGGAAAAAACTGGGAGAAGAGGCATCTGCCAAGGAGACAGAGGAAAGAGGGCCAGGGAGGTGTGAAGAAAACAGGAAAATCAAGAGAAACAGGTTTGTCAGGGGAGATGGTCCACGGTGCAAATGCTGCTGAGATGTCAAAGGAGAGAAGGACCCGGGCACATCTTACAGATTTAGCCACTAGGAGGTTGCTGATGCCTTAGGGAGACTTGAAATTGTTTTTTACAATGTGGGCCTCATTCTTTGTGTCTGTGGGCAGCCAGGTGCAGGCTGAGGACAGTTAACCAAAGGCCCTTGGTCACCAAGGATGATCTCCCCTCCCAGGTCTTGGCTTGGGCATCTATAACTCTGTCACCGAGGCCTCTGGTGATTTCACTAGGTTTAGTAACAACTGTAGGAATGACATGAGAAACAAAAGAAGGAAATTGCCTGCCAGGAATAGAGTGATTATTTCTTGAATCTATAGATTAGTACTGTCCCATAGAATTTTCTGCCATGATAGAAATCTTCTCTATTTGCACTAATGCAGTAGCCACTAGCCACATGTGGCTACTGAACACTTGAAATGTGGCTAGTGTAATTGAAGAACTAAATTTTACAATTGATTTAATTTTAGTTAATTAAAATTAAAATAGCCATATGGGACTAGTGGCTCTCGTATTGGACTGCGTAATTGTAGATAATAGTTGTTCGGGGGTGAGAGTTGTTTCTTTAAAATAAGACTATATGATACTGACTTCAAGTAATTACTCCTTAAACGCACTCCTTCCCATGTACTGAGGATGTGTTCATAAGCCTGACTCTCAGATATGTTGGTACATCAAAGCAATTATGTCGCTCTATTTATCTAAGAGTCCATTTAGACAAACTCTCTGAGTGTGAAGGGATTTGCAAGGAGAGGATGCAGCATATTAAACAGAAAAATTTTACCCTTGCTCTTTCCTTGTGTAAATTTTGAGGACTTATAATTTTACCGGAGCACAATCTACGACATGCTATGAACTAAGCCTGGATGCACAGTGGCCTGGGTCCCTGCACTGGCCTCGTGCGTGTACTTGTTAATGGGTGACCATCAAGGTGACCTTGACAGGTTGCCATAGTCACCACCTTTCGGAGCTTCTAAATGGCCTGGCCCAGAGCTGATGGGCAGATCTCTCTATCAGTAGGCTCAGGGTCAGGGAAGAGAACTATTTTTGCATTCCTGGATGTAGCTCTAATCGCATGTCAAATGCAAAAGCAGCGTCTTCTGGGTCCATTAGGCAGTTTGCTCCTCTCTCTTTGGGCTTCCTTTCCTAGACACCCAGGAAGGAAGATCCTCATCCACCCCGACCATCATGATGTTCTGGAGACCCTTGCAGAATGCAAAGCATGGTTAACAGGATGAATGAATTCCTGCTAAGAAATCTTTATTTCTTCACCCACAATTTCCCAGTGAAGTTGAGGGAGCTGCGTTGCCTTCTCTCCTTGGGTGCCCTTCACTCCCTGGCCTCTCCTAGTCCGCTCCACTCCCATGTTTGATGTTGCCCCAGAGCCCTCTGGGGTAATGAAAGGTGTTTATGCAATACACTGGGGTATGTAAATATAATTTGTGTAATATAAGGTATACCCACCATATTACCTTTCTAAAATCTGTGAATTCTGAAACACAGCTAGCCAAAGAATTTTTGGTGAAGACTTGTGTTAAAATTGTCCACATGCATCTGGAGCTCTCTGTGGCCAAGGCTTTGTGCACGGTGTCCTTGCCCATCCCCAGCACGCTGTAGAGTTCCCATCATGCAGTAGGTGCAGGGGGACCCTGGCAGTGGGTAGGAGCTGGGTGCTTGGACCAAGGGTGTGTTAGTGGCCCCTCTCCACTTGAGATTCACCCAATTTGAAGAGTGTTTGTAGCAAATTTGATAGTGATTGAGGTCGGTGTCCAAGAGGTCCAACCCCATGAGTGAGAAGGTCCTAGAAGGTCTCTTTCAAGTTGGCTCCTGTGAGATCACAATGTGCAATTCAGAAACAAAATTCATCTCCAGGAAGGGGGGCTGGAGAGGGTTGCCAGATTTAGCAAATAACAATAAAGGACTCCCAGTTAACTTGAATTTTGGATTAATGAGATTGTTTTGGTATAACTATGTCCCAGATCCTTACAATAAATTGTAAATAAAGTACTGGGACACACTTACAGTGAAAATTATTTGTATTTTATTCAAGATTCAAATTTAACTGATGTCCTGTATTTTATCTGGCCACACTGCCCTGGGAGCAGTTAGCAAAAGTCAAGCCCTTGACAGTTGGCCGAACTGGAGGAGAAAGAGGGACCAGCCCTGAGAAAGGGCCAGTTGTCCAGAAGGCAGTGAGGGAGCAGCCCCAAGAGGGTGTCAGGGGGCTCAGTTCTGCACCCCCCACCCCCTCCTGGGGCATCGATAGGTGGGTGGGCAGATTCCATAGTCTACTTGCACGAGGGGAGGGGACTCAGGCATGCTGGCCCGGGGCTGGGTGGCTGAGTCAACCGCCATGCAGCACCCTGATGGCAAACTCTGGGGTGAAAGCAGGTAGTGGCTGCCACAGCCCCAAGTCTGCCAAGGTGGTGAGGTGAGGCCACAGGAGCCCAGATCCTTTCCCCTCCATCCAGAGGACCACAAAGACACCTGTCCACAGGGTTCCCTTAGTCCACGTGAAAGCAAAACCATCCCACTTACCGGGCGACTCTACTTGGCTAATTTAGTTTCTTCTTCTTTGTTAACTTGTTCTAGGCATATTCTGTACAGCTAATATTGTTAGCTTAAGAACCAAAGATGGACTGCACTGGAGTATTTTCCTCTCCACTGCAGAATGTAATTGCAGTGTGAAGTCAAAACTAAACCGTTGGCAGAGGGTGTCTGTCAACCTGTTTTAAGGCTGTACTCACAGCTGATTTAAATGCCTTTGCAAGTTACACAGAACTAGTCTGGGTTGATTTTCCCAGGTAGTGGTAACATTCTTCAGAAGCACCAATGTTCAACTGATATTGTGTGACATGGTACAAAACCTTAGCATGTCTTCATTGGACTTACAGAAACTCCACTCGCCTGGCGGACTTGATTCAGCCCCAAAGCACGGCAGAGCAGGCAGCCCGCATGTCTGCATGGGTCTCCCAGGCTACACAGCCGGGAGGTGGCTCCCTCTTCTTGCTTCACTGTCTCTGTTGTGGGCACAAATCTAAGATAAAGGAGCAAAAGCCCCAGTTCAAGTTATTAAACGATGTTCCTGGTCCATCTCAAAGGCCCACTAGACTGCCCCCCATGGCATCACTTTTTGGCCCAAGTGCCAGGTGCCCGTGGGTGCAGCCTGGCAGTACCGCACATGCTGGATATAATGGCGCCGCTCTTCCAGCCCCAGAACCGCAGAGCTCGCCCCGTCCGTGACGCCCCACCAGGACGGTAAATGTGGCTCTCAGGAATAAATTACTGTGCATCTTGCGCCACCGAAATCATGAAAGGGACAGAGATTCTTCTTAGGTGTGGTTTTAATGCTTCAAAGACTCTCCCACTCGCCGGGGGCCTGGCTGCAGAGTCCTCCTCCGGGACACAGTGACATGATGATTGAATGGCTAAGCTGGTGTACACAGGAAGCCGAAGGCCTTAGGAGGAGCTGCTCACACACAAAAGTATCCCACTATGAGGTCTCCTTGGAAGAAAAACCAGCCAAACGTTGAGAAGCAAGAAATGCCTCAAGACGGTGGAAAGTCGGGCGTTGGAGGTAAGCCCGGACTCACAAGAAGTGGGCCTACTGGTGTTTCGGTGATGTGGTCTGCAAGCCTGAGGCTCCTCAGACACCGCTAGCTTGGTCACGGACCACCCTACCCTGCCTCGCAGCAATGTTTGTGCAAGGTGCACACTAGCTGACGCCGGGCCGCAGTCTACTCTCCCTGCCTGCCAAACCCACTTTCTGGCCCAGACCTGCGAGGAGTGAGAACGAGTGATGGAAATCCTGCATTGTGGCTGAAAAATCAGTGCGAAGCCCGCGTCCGGACTCGATCCCTCTGGCTTCTGCCTGTCCCTCTCAAATCCTGGTGACTTCCTAGTCTCAGGGCTTTGCCTTCTCTGGGCCTCACAGCAACCATGTAAAGTAGCTCTTTGTTTTTTTAGATTTTATTCTTTAGGGCAATTTTATGTTTACAGAAACTTGAGTAGAAAGTACAGAGAGATTGCATGTGCCTCTCTCTCCCTCACACCCAGTTTTCCTTATTATTAACATCCTGCACTGGTGTGGTGCATTTGCTAGAATTGACGAGCCAATATCGAGACTTTATTATTAACTATCACCCATAGTTTACAAGAGGGTTCCCTCTTGGTGTTGTACATTCTATGGGTTTTGACAGTTGTATAATGTCATGTATCCAACACTACAGTATCATACAGAATCGTTTCACTGCCCTAAAAATCCCCTACACTCCACCTATTCACCTCCCCACTGCCAACCCTCCGCAACCCCCGGTCTTGTGACTGTCTCCAAAGTTTTGCCTTTCCGAAAATGTCATCGAGTTGGAATCATACAGTACGGAGCCTTTTCAATTGGCTCCTTTCACTAAGCAATATGTATTTAAGGTTCCACAATGTCTTTTCACAGCTTGATAGCTCATTTCTTTTTATCGCTGAATAATATTCCATTGTCTGGATGCCCCACAGTCTGTTCACCTGAAGTATCTATTTTAATTTTTATTTTACAGATGAGCCCTGAGACTGGTTACGTGTTAGCTTTGGGTCACACCATCCTGGTGATATATCAACAGGATTTGAACCCAACCCAGGTCTTTTCACTCCAAACCCACCATTATGCTGCACTCCATCCTGGACTGGGGAAATCGGAGTCATCATTTGTCACTTATTTTCCGCATCAGTGGTGGGTGTCCTTCAGTGGTCATTAATGTGTCTTTTTACATCACTTTTCTAAATGAGACCAGGTATCAGCAGGACTCTGGCCAGGCGCTTCTGGGGCGTGAATGTGATGTGGGGCGTAGCTGGCATGAGCAGAAGATGTTTGCTTAAAGACTGCCTACCCCAGCCTCCTCGGTGCCCATGCCAGCCCCAAGTTCTCATGCAGCAGTGACACGGACAGAAGACTCTTTCCTCTTGATGAAACCTGAGGAGGGATGAATCATTTAAAACTTGGCATCTATAACTCCACTTCCCCTTCTAAAAGTCTCTGGAATCATTCTGCAACGCCTTCTCTTTCCCTTTGTCCTGTCCACAATCTGGGTGTTGACGACTTCCTTTGGGAGCCATATTAAGGTCTTGGATTTCCCCATCAAGAAAACTTCTAAGTATTTTAGCAAAAAGCCTGTGATTAAGTCGATCTCCTGCGCCCCGCGGCCTCCCCCCTCCTGCGCTAAGCAGCAGAGAGAATCTGATGTTGCTTCAGCCGTTTGTGGGCGTCTGGAGGCGTGCGTTTCTACTTGCTTTGCTCAGCCACCCAGATTTAGCTATTTCAGTTTCCCTCATAAATCAGCCACTCCTTGCATCTTAATCATCTCCTTCCACTTTGTCTATAGCTCTCTGCCCTCCAAGAAATAAATTACCCGCAATTACTTAAAGTTAG
Organism: Equus quagga; assembly: GCF_021613505.1. NCBI lineage: Eukaryota > Metazoa > Chordata > Mammalia > Perissodactyla > Equidae > Equus > Equus quagga. Next base: position 180,771,167 of record NC_060268.1, on the reverse strand, counting down.
TAATTGAATTTATTTTAGTGGTAGAGAGAAAATTTATCCATTTTGCTAGTAATTTGTAGTCATTTTTAGTAATTGATAGTAATTTTCTAGTAAATACTAATTAAATGTTTCACTAAGTAAAAGAAGTACAGAGTAATGTATTCACTAAGCATTAGTATTTTCAATTTATCTTTATACCAGCAAGTGATTTAGGTTGTGTTGATAGGATCTAATGGAATTATTCTCCCTGTGTTAAGCTTTAAAAAAGCCACAGAAGGGGAGAATTAAAGAGTGAATTCATGACGATCTGCCCTCGTGGTACAGATGGGAAACTGAGGCAGAGGACGACTAAGGAGCTTGTCTAGGATCAGCAGCACAGTCAGTGGAAGGACGGACAGAGGCCCTGGACTTCAGACTTCCTGTCTGGGGCTCTTACCTCTGGCTCCGTGCAGCCTTGGAGAGAATGGGGCAGAACGGAGGGAAGCAGACACCAAAGTAAAGAATCCCAGCCTCTGGCAGGATGTGGCGTGGCCTACCCACAGAGGCGCTCTTCCTGGCTCTCGTCGTCCTCACCCGCATCAGGACGTCCTGCCTGCAGTGTGGATTCATCCATGCCTATGTTGACAGAACTGGACTTGGGACCACTCTGAAGATGTTGTGCTTATGTTGCAGCCTGCCTGCAAGTGAAATTCTGTAGACTGACAATAGCAGAAGTTTTGGTTTTACCAAAGGAATTCATTAATCCCTGTGGCAGGCAGTTGGTTTTCAACCAGTAGGTTATTTTTCCCCTTTAAAATCGGGTGTCAGGCTGGCTGGGTGGCGTAGAGGTTGGGTTCCTGCGCTCAGCTTCGGTGGCCTGGGGTTTGCAGGTTCTGGGCACAGACTTACACACTGCTCATCAAACCATGCTGTGGTGGCATCCCACATACAAAATAGAGGAAGACTGGCACATATGTTAGCTCAGCGACAATCTTCCTCAGCATTAAAATAAAATAAAATAAAATAAAATGGGGTGTAATATGCTTATGACATGGTGACATAATCATTTCTTCACTTGTCTGTTTCTCTGGCTGGGGCTGCTAAGCCTGTTTGTTGGGTGAAAGAGAAGAGTGGTGATTTTCCCCAGAACGTGCTCCTAGTTAGAAAATAATATCCCTCTAGAATTAATTAATTAATGGGAGTTGATACAATTAACAAATACTGAGCAACAAATTCTACAGAGGCGCGCTTGTCTAATGAGCGTGGTGACTTGGAGCCGACCTGGGCCTCCCAGCTTCCCTTTCCTGACCAGTCACGTGAGGCCTAGCCCATAACTTTCCTTATGATGGCTCTCTCCAACTTTCTGCAAATGGAAAAACAATTAAAATACGTTCTCGTGTTTATTTTAAAGGTAACACACTGTCTTGAGGAATATTGTGAAACCTAAAAACAAACAAAAAAAAGACATCAAAATCATCCATTGGTCCCAAATGCGATTAAATATCAGTACATTTTCTTTCAGACTTATTCTTCCCTTTAATTTTGTTTTTTAGTTGTAATCCATCAGAATATAAAACTTCAATTTTCTTTATTTTCCCTTAGATGATAAGTTAAAAAATGTTATTAAATGGTCTTTGTAAATATAGTTTTTAATGATTACATAATATTCCATCAAATGGAAGGACTGTAATTTGCTTATGTTTCCCTGTTTTTTGTGACATTATCTTAAATGTTATTTTAAAATTTCCATCATTATAAATAACACTTCTGTGAACATCTTTATAAAGCCTTTTATATATTTAGATTGTTTTCTTTGGTTAGATTCCCAGAACAAAATTAATAGGTCAAAGGACATGAACATTTTAAGGCTCATATGACTTACTGCCAAATCGTTTTCACAAAAGCACTGCCCTGGTTTGTCCCACCCCAGCCACATACCAGATTTCCCATTTCACTGATGTTCCCTCTCTGCTTTGGATGCTACCATGAAAAGTTTTTGCTAGTTGTATGGGTGAAGAATTGTGCTATGTGTAATATTCATTTTTTGATTAACCACACAGTTAAATATTTTTCTTCATATTAAAATTCGTATTCTCTCCTCTTGGAATCGCTTATTTCTGCCCTTTTCCTATTAACCTATGGGGATGTGTATGTTTTTCTTACCCAATTATATGAGCTCCTTATATAATAAAGATACTAACCCTTGACTATATTTCTGCACATTCTTTTTCTAATGGCATTGATTTTCAAGTTGGCTTTCAAGATCACAGTTATTCTTAAATGATTTGGGGACAAGGCAGCCTTCTAATTTCTTCTCTTCTACTGAACGCCAAGTTTAGAGGGCCAGGAGCCAACAAAACAGAAACCTGTGCAATAAAGATGTTGGGTGTTTTAAATATCCATGTGAGCATGGCTTTTAGAAGTCTTTCTTTCCTAGCCAAGGAATCCTTGTATGAATTAAATATGAAACTTCCGTCTTTCACAAAGTAGACATGTAACGCCACACATCTTGTCCCCATTACAAGTCTGATGGAAGCCTGCTCTCTGATCGCACATGAAACAGGTGACTCTTCAATTAAACATCAATTTTCAATTAAAGCACAGCCCCCTGGGTGGTGGACAGCAGCCCCCACTCCGGCTGGGCGGGCCTGCCTGGCAGCCTGTTAGCAGCCAGCCGCTGCTGCCCACGGAGCCACGGCCTGGGCAGAGGGTCCTCAGCCCTGCTGAGACGCCCACCTCGCAGGGCAGAGCTGGAACCTTTGAAAACCGAGGGCCGCCCTGAAGTCACTCAGCTCAGCAGGAGGCTCTGAGGTTACTGGAAAATAGGACCTTCCGAGGAAAGATCCAAAGGCTGAGCGATGCTGGGGGCAAGCTTCACACTGCTCAGGGCCCGCCAGGCCCCTTTCTCATTGTTCTCAGCAACAGTGATCCGAAAAGAGACACATTCATTTGTATAAAAATGTTTTTAAAAGTCTTGTGAACTTGCAAACTTTCAACAATGGAGTCAGGTCAAATCCCCCTTGAACACTTTCTGAGTCCCCTGCCCCACGCGGGGGTCCTTCCGAGGCAGCTACTGGTGTCAGTTCTCTGTGTGCCTGCTAGACATTCTGCTACGCCCTCACATGCAGATACATGCACACCTGAAGTATAGCCTGTGTGTGCCTGCACGTGTGCTTGTTTGCATGCGCACATGTGCGCCCGTATGCACGCATGAATGTGTGTGCAGGCATGTGTGTGCATGTGTGCCCGTACACGTGTGCTCGTTTGTGTGTGCAGGCAACTGTGTGTGTGTGCATGTGTGACACGGGACACACTATACACATTCTGCAGCTTGCTCTTTTCACTTGACCTGGATGGAGACCCTCTCCGGCAGCACATCGGCCTTTCTCCAGGTGCGGCTCCTATGGGAATTAGAAGGCCAGGCCAGGGGTGAAAGAACACGCTCGGGCAAAAACAGAGCGTCGGATCCTGTGCCAAACCCAGGTGGTTCAAGGCCACCCCCTCCCTGCTGCGTTTTAATTTTCTCTCCTTTAGGATGAACTTGACGCTCCTTCCAGCTGTGTGATCTGAGGTTAGAACCAGTTTTTTGATGGAAGAATCAGGAGATGTTTAGAAAATTTATGTCAGGAAGAATCTAAATTATTTTCACGTGTATTAGCTACAAATTAAGAATTAGAGCAATCATAACATACCATTTGGCAAACGATAATCTGATACAGTTGCGTGTATCTAAAAGTGACTTTACAATTTAGGGATCCATCTCATGGCATGCGACGGGAAGCGGTTGGGCCCAGAAGCAGATGGGGACTCGGAGGACCAGGGCTTGGGCCTGGACCTCCCACTTGCCGCCTTGGTGGCCCCTGTCCCAGTCACTCCCCACCTCGTTTTCTCATCTGTGTGACGGGATGGTCTCACATGGCTGTGAGAATGTAATAAAGTTTGAGAGCGTGTATGTGTAAACTATGGAAAGATATACAAATATTGGCAGTTATTGCCATAAAGGCAGCAAGTCTGAACATCTGTAGCAAGAAGGAAGTTGAAGGGTGACGGGATATTTTCCTGACCCAAAAGTGACCAGGGATCCACAGTTACCCCAAAAGGAGCTGCCTGCTGTAGAAGTTTCAAGGGGCTTCCATCTTCAGCAACCTGTTTGTCTTGCTGGGAAGCACTCACCTGTCTGCTGGGGGTGACCTTGATCAAGGGAGACGCGAGGCTTTCCTACCAAGGGGAGGATCAGCGGCCAGGATGAGCAGCACCGGGGAGCCCTGTGGCTGGTTCAGAGCGCTCTCTGCGAAGGTGTCAGAAATTCTCCACGTCTCACGGGGAGGAGAGTCTGAGTTAGCTGCCGGGACCCTGCTGCAGTAGCTGCTGTTTCCATCAGGGGTGCCCTCTGGTTCAGTACTGGCTTCCTGTTCACATGTCCTTGTGGTCATTGGGAGAGGGAAAAAAAAAGCGGGTATAGTGTTAATTTTTTATTCAGAGTGTTGTTATATTTAAAGGAAGTCAAATCAGATGACAGGGCCAAAAGGAAACTATGTTGAAAAGGTATACAAATGTTATTTTAAAAGATTGATTGAGTTCCCAGTAGGAGCTTGAACCCCAAGCATGTTTGAAGTTTAACAAATAAAAGTGCAACCTGGTTCTCCCACGAAGATAATTCTTTTCTTCTTTTTAAAAAAAGCTTCATCACAACAGGCGAAGGAGCCTGAATAAAAGTGTGGCATTTAAAATTCAACAATGCTCATCTACTACAGGCTGATGCATGTTTAAAAAGATCTACTTCTTATAAAGATCTCCCATTTAATTAAAAACTAATATCAAAGCAGTTTTTTGCATTTAAAATTCGTGTTTAAACTTCTCCTAGATTAAGTGAGCTTAAACAGTTGCGACGCCTGACTTTAACAGCATTATAAAATACATTAGAGATTGAGAGGATAAAATTCTGCCATGTTAGGTTATAACCTAACTGCTATTTGCAGTTGTAAGGAGTGCTAATGGCACAGGGACAAGATTTATTGTCGCAAAGACATTCTGCTTAACATTAGCCTTGTCATTCCATTAATAATGACTGCTTATGAGCCATCTCGTTGCATCTTTGTTGTCCTGAAAACTTAAAACTCACAGCACAATTCTTTACGACGTGTTACATTGCCCCCTCTGGGTATTCCTGACCATTATCCCATTTGGTTATATTCAAAACTGCTGCCTCCGGAGAGAGCATTAGGCCGACCTTTCACCTCCCAATATTCTTGGTTCAAATGGCGTAATAACATGTAGTGAATATTTACAAGCACACTTATACTATAATAGAGTACTGCTGTGAACATTAGCACATATTTTCTGCTCAATCAGGCTTTGATGTAGAGCTCACGGCGCACCCCAGAGAAAATGCAGTCCCCAGTAAGCTGTGCTAGCGAAACACCCTTGAACCCAAACAGCTTACATAACATAAACTGACTGGATAAAGATTAGCCGGGGACAGAGTCGGCACAGACACCGAGTTCCTGGGATCCCTGACGTCGTCAGAGCCTTCCCGGCAGACCACTCCGTGCAGGAGGCAGGAGCCCGCAGTACCTGGAATTCTGAACGGATCGGCGTATGGGGCTGGTTCAGAAAAGGGAATTAAAGGCCGTGTGATGCGCTGGCACCAGGTGACTCAGTGATTTTCCCCAGGGCTTTTACATTTCCTAATTTAAGTCTTTTCATTAGAAAAACAAAAGGGAGACCCCCCCCCCATGGGACAAATTGTAAAATACTTCCTCTGCTCTGCCCCTCTTCCTTGTATCAACTCTGCCCCTTTCCTAGCCCCACCCCTTCTCCTCCAGCCCCACCTCCTCCTTGAAGCCCTCATCACTAGCTCCCTGGATTATTTGATTGGCCACGCCCATTGTATTAGCCCCACCCCTTTCCGTGGATGGCTTTTAAGTTAGCCCTGGAGTTTTCTAGCTCCGCCCCTCCGCACTGGCTCCACCCACCACAGCTAGCCACACCCCTTCAATAGAACCCTGCCCCCTCCCTACCTTCGTTAAGCAGCTGCCGCTTCATTCCAGCCCCACCTTTTCCCACCGATATGACGTCTCCCAGGCCCAAGGAGCAGGAGAGCAGAGCAAGTACAGCTGGGTTCTCCTGTCTGGCTGCTTTCTTACTTATATCCTCTCCTTCTCTGGAATTAAAGAGGACTAGAACTTTCTCTGCAGAGTGTGCACCAAGGACGGGAAGGGTGGTTCTCCTGGTGCTCCCAGCCAGTCCTGGTGTGAAAAGGGCCTTCCTGGTAAGAGGAGTGTTACATCCTTGGGTACAGAAATGTGTGCAGGTGTCTCTCTGCCTGTCTGCATGTAGTTACTTGTTTTCCTTTTTGCAGAGCTAGCATAAATAAGAGTATTGGATTTTCAGGCAATTTCTGCCTCGAAAATTCAGGAGGTCAGAGGCTTCTAATAAGATTCCTATAATTCAAAGAACCTCGTTGGAAAGTCGGCCATCAACAGTAATTGCATAGCTGTCACGGGGCTTGTATGTCATGAGTTCCTGGGAGATTTACACCTAAATTTACCGAGCCTGGAGGGGTCCCGAGTCCTGGCCGGCGGCTGGGGCCCGGACTTCTGAGTCCTGACCCTGTCCTCCTACTGATCTGTGAGCAGGGGCAGGGGAGGTGTCTCTACTTGAGGGCTGGCCCTAGAATTAGGCAGACCCACAGCCTCGGGGTGACTTGGAGATGGTGGGTTTCTGCTCTGTGGGCAGGTGTTTGTAGGGTGGGAGGCCTGACTGTGGACTCGATTAATGGGAATTTGCCCGTCGTCAGTGGGACGAGGCCTTGACATCCTTTTGGTCGGTGTCCAGCACCACGTAACGCACACAAGCACGTTTGATAAATACTCTGCTGATCCAGTTCATCCCATTTGTGTTGCGAGTTATCAGTATGAATGACATAGTAATGGGACGTGAGCCTACCCCCTCTACCGGGAACTTTTATTTATGGTAGGAGCTTGTTGTATTACAAGTCATTAAACAGATTTAAATTTACCGCAGGTTAAGCCACGTGTCCCCTGGAACACTACATATAATGAAAGCCTGATATAATATGGTTAGGTTATAACACGGCATGAGTCTGTCTCCTGGTTTTATTGTTGGGTCAGCATGAAGGTGGGGTGAGCCATCACTACTTAGTGGGAATTAAGAAAGCCTTTTGACATTTCCTATATTTTATGAAACTGCTTTTGTCCTTGTCTGGGTATATGGCAGTGCCTTTGTTGAATTTTTCCCTTCCTACTGTTTCTTTATTTTAGTTATCCTGGAGAATGAGTTTGCACTATCATTTATTCCCTGCTTATTATGTGCCACACGCTACTCTTAGCACTTGACGTGAAATATGTGATTTGGTTTTCACAAAAACCCCCAGGGGGAGTTATTTTGGTCCCCATCTGGTAGTTGAAGAACCCAAAGCTCAGACACGTTAAGACGCTTTCCCAGAGTCACACAGTCAGTAAATGGCAGAGCCACAGTTCCAACAGACAGAAGCATCGTACATACTTAGCTCCTGTGGTCTTAAATGTTGTGAGAGTTACTTTTTATGTTACAAAACTGTCTTGAGGTTTTAATGAGCCACAGGGAAATTACAGAAGCCTTCCTTTGGAAGGGCTGTTTAAGTTTGGATATATAAGTCCTTATGTTTTCTAATTATGCACCAAGTACTTTATCATCAAGACCCTCTCTTGAGTCCATAAACATTTATTGAGCATCTACTATGAAGCCTTCATTAACTGCCAAAATCAAGATGATCTAACCCCAATGGGGAAAGGAGGGAGAGACCACCAGTTGAAGATAAGAGTGTTTACGTCCAGGAAGGGATTTCCAGAAGGTTTTCAGGGGAGGGCAATCATTTAATCCCTCCACTGGGGCTTGGGGAAAGCCAAATCTGGCTGACTTTATGAATAAGGAAAAACTCTTTCTCTCGTGAGCTGGTTTTTAGTTAGACAATGCCAACAACACAGAGGGCACTTGAAGCCAAAAGCAGGGGTAGGCTTGTCTAGGGAGACAGAACAAAGTGAGAGCTGAATGGGTCTTGAGAAACCCTCATGTTTAGAGGAGAAGCCAGAGAGGTAAGAGGAGAACCAGAGAAGGATGGAGTCACGGAAGATGAGGGAAGAAAGTGCTGCAAGAGGGAAGGAGGGTTTAGCGGCGCTGGATGCAGCTGAGAGGTCGCGGAGGAGGAGGGCTTTGCAATGCCCATTTGACAGCATAACTGCAAGTCATCAGAAACTGCTCAGAGAGGGCTGGGGAGAGCCCGACTCCCCCGGAGTCTGGAGGGCACAGGAGGCTGGGAAGAGTAGACAGTACACACAGGTGGCTTTAGGGGGAGTGTGATGTGAAGGGCTTGCTAGGGAGGGGTCTGGAAGGGGGTGTTTTCCAAGAGGGTTTTCTAGTTGGGGGTTTTGCAGACTCAATGAAGGAAGAATCTAGTAGGGATGTTAAAGACACGGGAAGGAGAAGGAATGGATGTCAGCAAAGGAGCTTTTAAAGGCAGGAAGGCTTGAGCATCACGATAGCTGATTTAAGTTAGAATATTTGATTTTAATATTTTGAGAACTTGGCCCGTCACTACAATCTTTAGCAATACGAAAGAGGCTTTCTCTCTCTGCGTAAATCAATGTCCACATGGCAGTGTGTGTGTAAACATGTTCGTGCCTGGTAAGCTGTGGTACCTGTGTCACATCAAAGCATCTCGAAAGCTCCATGTGCTTCAACGGCTCTTTCCCAGCATCTTCACCCGTGTCCCTGATGAGCATCCTTAAAGATCCCAAAGCACGGTCCTCCACACCTTTCCCAGCATCCTCTTGGGGCATCCTGCTGCCTCCCTGGCCACTGCAGCATTTGTTAATGCCCTCTCGGAACACTTGCTACGTCATGTTGCAGTTGTTTTCGTGGCAAACTTTCTGAAAGGGTCGGACAGTAAATGTTTCTGTCTTTGCAGGCGGGACAGTCTCCGTTACAATTGCTCAGTCCTGCCTTTGTAGCGCAAAAACAGCCCTAGACAATAAGTAAGCTCGAACGTGCATGCTGCGTTCCAATAAAACTTTATTATTGACACAAATTTGAATTTCATATAATTCTCACATCACAAAGTATTATTCGTCTTTGGAATTTTTCAACCATTTTAAGATGTAAAAAGCACATACAGAACAGACAGTGGGCTGGATTTGGCCCTCGGGTGTAGATTGCCAGCCCGCCCTGGGTGGTTTCCCCTGAGGAGGGGTCTGTGACCTCCTGGTGGTACTGTCCCTCCTTCCAGCCCAGAGAGAAGGAGAAGGATGAGTGAGGGACCTGTTAAAGCTTTTATATTTTCATTTATAGGGTGTCCCCAGTGGTAAAATTCCTTTAGGATATAGCTGAAGTTTTCTTCTGGTGTTCTCTTAGGGATCTTGGGGGACAAGGTGTGTCCCCACAACGGATGACGTGACTGTCCTCTGAGAACCAAAGCGTCTTTTCCAATATTAATTGGGTTCCAAGTAATTAAGTTCAGATATTTCCTCAGTAGGAGACTAACTCCTTTTCTCCTCCAATTCCCCCATAAATGTAGTATAGAAGTGGAGAATAACATTTTAGTCTTTACGCCTGGTGCTTTACCAAGGATTAAAACCAAACCAAACCCACCTTACCTGAATATGCAGAACAGCTCCTCTCTGTAAGAGCTTTGGTCCTCTCCTGAGCGAGGCCTCCAGGTAGCTGGTGTGTGGGGTGTGAGTGCCCTCAGAGTCACACTTCTCCCCGCTTCTCCCCTCTGTCAGCTTCCCACACCGCACAGGGTGGAGCTGGATGACCGGCCCTGGCATCTGCATTTCCCATCAGGGAAGAACCCAGCCTTGCTCATCTTCATTCTCTCACCTGTGAAGGGAGAGCACCATGACTTTTCCCTGCCTGCCTCCCTCCCAGGATGAGTTAGATTAGAAAATTCCAGAAAAACAATACATAATTTTTTTAGTAATTTCTTTTACTGTAAGTATACTAAAAACTTTTTTATATTGACAAATTATTCCTTGTTTCTCTGAAATTCAAATCTAACTGGGCGTCCTGTATTTTATTTGCTAAATCTGGCCACGCTATATGGGGATCAAAGTCACTCATGGTAGGTGTAGGTCCTGCAAAACCACCCCACCTTCACCGGTTCTGTATAATTCATGAGGCTTTTATTAGTTTCTACTCTGTTCTCTTTCTCTTAGTTTTCCACCTCTCTTGTTCCTCTGCTTAGGTTCTGTGAAGATGCTAGAAGGGAGAAACCGAGCACGCCCTGTGTATTGGCTGTGTCTGAGAGCTTTCACGGGGAGGTGCACAGAGCGCTCCCCGTCTTATCAATTCCATTGTCCCAGGGCCCTGAGGTGGGTAGTTTAATCTTCATTTGGGGGAAAAGAAAACTGAGCCTCTGAGAAGGTCCGGAACCCTCCAAGGCCGCTTGGGTGGAAAGTGGAGGTGCTGCAGTGTGGAATCAGGAAGGGCTGCTTCCAGGGCCGAGCTCTGTGTGGCCCACGAAACCGGGAGGCAGGCAGCAGGGGGTGGGGTCCCTGCAAGGAGGGTCGGACCCTAAAGGAATGGGACCAAGCTCTGCGAGACCACAACTCCCGGAGGAGAGCGGCGTTGCTGAGAGCTGCCAGGAGGTATTTAGGAGGGAAAATCGCCACAATCTGTCAAGAAGTGACTGGCCAGGAAGTGGGAGTCGAAGCTTCTTTGGTGGGGTGATTGTGAGGGGTCAGAGGCAACTTCTCCCAGTGAGCCCCGAAACCAGAGCCATTGAGGTCGACTCCCTCTGATACTGACCCCCCGAACCTTGGTTCACTCTTTGCCTGAGAACCCCTGCGGCCAATGACAGCTAAAGATGTGAGCTAAATTCTTCCACATTTCAGAAAGCTTGGGAGGTCACATCTGGGGTGCCACGAAGCAGAGGCAACTGGAATGTGATATGAGATGAGGAAATATATCTCCCTCCTGGCTCCTGTGATCCCCTGGAGAAGTTTTTGGACACAGATCATTATTGATCTATTGGAAGTGTCTTCAACAATATCAAGGAGGGGTGGGGGGACCAGGATGCCAAATGGCTGATGTGTCTGCACGAGCAGTCTTCATGATTGATACCCAGTCCTGCTGCCAAGGCAAACGCACGGCCGTGCCCATTCAACTCAGCCTAAATATGGATGTCTATCGAAGAACCCATTAAAGGACTTGGGGTTCGGAGACATAAGATCAGATGAGATAAGCTCCTAAATTTCTTCTTTTAAAATATGCAGAGAAACACGAGTTGAAAATACCAAGTGCTCATGGTGACTAAGGGTCTATGAGGAATTGACAAACATCTTGGAATTCAAAATTAATGCTTTAAACTTTAGGCTTCTTTGGCAATCGATACATACACAAAACTCCCATTAGTGTTCACAGGGGTTAAAACATGCATATCAACAGCAGACCATTTATTTCCAAGTCGCCGACGCTGGGTGGGATGCGGGCTCTCTTCTGTGGAAGATGGGCAGCGTGTAGAGAGGAGGGCAGCTTGCCACGGAATTTCATACCATTAAGACTGAAGCGGTTTAGTTGCAGATTTCTTCCCACTGACTACATTTTTATCCCAGGCAGACCTCCCCTAAATCCATCTATTTCTGCAGCTGACAGCAATCCAGGGAGACGCCAGAGTCTGGAACTTCGTATGCTCTCCCTGACCCGTGACCAAGTTCAGGTGGCTGTGCCTCCTTTCCGCTTCTGTCTGAGCCTGCCATTCTTGATAGGAAGTCCCTCCAAAGGAGGGGCCAGGGACAATGAGTCACCCTCTGCCCACCCCCGGACCTCTGACACACAGCCTATAATTTATCATGAAAGGTTACCAGGCTTGGCTCTCCCCCTCGATTATTAATCAGATCGTTTTGGCAGGTTGGATTTCGTTCCCTATAAATATTCATTACGTTTGGGCTGCTTTATAAACAGTTAAATTTCCTTCTGTTTTTAGAGGAAAACTTTGTGTCATCTTGCCTTCTTGTCAGTCCTGGCTGTGGCATAAAGTAGGTGAATGTCTTATCAAAAATACGGATCCTATTCTCAGCAGCAGGATGTGTTTTAGTGGTCACAAGACACCTGTGCGAATTCGTAGACCTGGGAGCTGGCAGATGCTCCCAGCTACAGACAAGTATTCCCCCCAGAGGGGCTGGAGTTCTCTTTATGAAGATACATTTTTTAAAATTAGGAACTATTTCAAGTATTCTGAAAGAACAGAGAATAATAGACAAATACTCATATTCTTGCCATCTTTATAAAATCTCGACATCATAGATGAAACGGAAGACCCCGTGTGCTTCTCTGTGATCCCAACCCCTCCCTCCACTCAAAGGTTGGCCCCTTGTATGAATTTAGTGTTTATCTTTCCTAAGCATGTTTTTATACTTTTATGACATATTTATGTATCTATAAATGTTATCTATGATAGTAGTTTGCAGATTAAAAAAATATATACGGTGTCATTTTCACTCAACATTATCTTTTTGAGATTGCATATAAAGCTGTATTTCATTTACTTTATTTACCTGGTGTTCTCTCATTGTAGGAATCAACACAATTTATCCATTCTCCTATTGATGAATGTTTAGCTTGTTTCCCGTTTTTCGTCATAACCAGTAACGTGGTCGTAGACGGTCTTGTATGTGTCTCGTTCAAACTCTTGTCCATGTGAGCAAGAGTTTCTACCCAGAAATCGCATTGCTCAGTCACAGGGGCAAGAGTTTTCAACTCTGTTAGATATTCCTAAATTACTTTCCAAAATTAGGTGCCCTTGTACATTCCAGCTAGGGGGTATGAAAGTTCTTTTTTTCCCCTTCATATTTGATCAACAGTCGTAATTGCCGAATTTAAAAATGTTGGCCAGTCTCACGGATTCGAGTTGGTTGCTCATTGTTCTGATCTGCACTTCCCTAATTATGCGCAAGGCAGAGCGTCTTATCTATATTTCTTGGTCATTTAGTTTCCTCTTCTGAAAACTGCCTGTTCAGATTATTTAGTCATTTTTCTGTTGGAATGTCTGTTTTTTTGGTATTGATTTGAAAAAATTAAAAAATATGTGTATTTGTGTATAATAATTTATTTTTTATGCACATTGCAAATACTTTCTTTCAGTCTATGGCTTATTTTTTTTTTACTGTGTCTTTTGATGAGCAGATATTTTAATATCAATATTGTCAAAATTATTAATATTTTAATTAACATCTTATGCTTTTTATATTTGTTTAAGAAACCTTTCTTTGCCACAAGATCCTAAAGATATTCTACTGAACATTACTATAAAAATGAAAGCATTCGTTTTTTACATTAAGGGCTTAAATCCATCTGTGAGGCATTCAAATGTATAGAGTAAAGTAAGGGTCGAATTTTACATTTTTTTATGGATAACCAGTTGTCACAGCTTCATTTATTGAGTAGTCCTTCATTTCACTATTGTCATTAAGATATTTTTATTGTAAATTTTACCATACAAACAGGAAGTAGACAGCCCCCCCTACACCCACAATTAAGGATTTTGATTAGACAATAAGGCAAAATAATAAACTATCAGCCATGTTATGACATAGAACATTTCCAATATGTCCAAACATTTCTGTTTCTGTGGGCCACTCTCTGATCTTATCCCCTTCCTTCATTCCTCTCAGTTTTTGTGATGCTCAGTCTCTTGGATTTCTTTGCTGTTTTCCACATGTATATGTACCCTTAACAATATGTTCTTTAGCTTTTCCTTTCTTTCAACTTTATATAAATGGAAATATACTATATGTATTATTTTCTTACTTTCATTCTCTTCTGTTGGTCTTTTGTCTTTCCCTGTGGCAAGAATCTATTGTCTTATGTAACCTAATTTTGTAACAGCCTTGATATCTGGGAGAGCAAGTCTCTTCACGTTGTTTATTTTCTTCAACATTCTCTTGACTAGTTTTGACCCTTTGCTCTTTGATTTGAGTTTTAAGATAAGCTTGTAAAGTTCCATGACACGTCCTGTTGGCATTGTAATTACATTAACTTTAGAGATCAGTCTTGGCAGATCTGACATATTTATGACATAGAGTATTCTAATTCATGTCCGTGATACGTCTTCTCATTTATTTGTCTTGTTTTATATCCTTTGATAACATTTAGTCCTCTGCTCATATAAGTCTTTTTTAAGTTTGTTTCCAAGAACTTTTTTTATTTTGTTGTTATTGTGAATGGGAACTTTGACATTTTTATTGTGTAATGTGTTGTTTGGTGATGGACATGCTGTTGGTTTCTGTTTATTTATGTGGTTATCCATGGCAGCTATAAAAAAGTATTGCAAACGGAGTGGCTTAAAATAACATAAATTTATTCCTGTACAGTTTTGTAGCTCAGAAGTCTGACAGGTCTCACTGGACTCAAATGAAGATGTCAATATGGTTGCATTCCTCTCTGACGTCTCTGGGGAGAATGCATTTCCTTGACTTTTCCCACTCTCTAGAGGCCGTTCAAATTCATGGTCATCTTCGTCCATCTTCAAAGCCAGCAATATTGCATCTCTCTGACCCTCCTTTCATTGTTACAACTCTACTTTTAATGACTCATGGGGTGGGTTGGGCCCCCCTTGGATACTCTCTCCATCTCCAGGTCCTTACCCTTAATCACATCTGCAAAGTCCAGTTTGCCACGTAAGGTAGCATAGTCACAAGTCCTGGGAATTAGGATGGGGACGTCTTTGGGGGCCATTATTTTGCCTACTACAGTTTGATATCTAGTGACTGTGCTGAACTTTCACTATTTCTAATATTTGTCCATAGATTTTTCTTGAATTTATAAAGGGACTATCATATCATCTCTTCCTTTGCTATTTCTAAAACATTAGTTTATTTTTCTTCTCTTACTGCATTGGCTAGACCCTCCAGAACAGTATTAAATATAAGTAGTAATAGTAGGCAGCCTTGTCTTGTCCTCAGTTTTAAGGAGACTTTCTAGAGTCTCATGTGATGTTTGTGTGATGTATGTAATATGTTGTTGACAACCTATTTGTCAGGTTATGGAAATTCCTTATTATTTATTGTTCATAGTTTACAGATACTGTGATTGCAGATTTGTTTATTTATCTTTATAATGTTGCCAGTTTGGACTTGACGTTATATTTTGGAGCTATGCTGTTAGGAGTGTACACAGTTATAATTGCTTATACCTTCCTGGTGAATTTTTTTTTCTATGATAGTGTCGTTTTTTTATAGGAATTAATACTTTCTGGCTTAAATTGCATTTTATTTTATATTAACGTAATGAACCCCTATTTACTTTCAGATAATATGTGTGTGTTATATCGTTTTCTTTATTTTCAGTTTATCTGTGTGGATATTTCTTATGTGTCTTCCTTATAAGTTACTTATACCTAGATTTCTTAAAAATCCAATCAGATAACATCTTTTAATAGGTAAAACTTACTTATTAATATTTATTGTAATTAATTAACATTTTTTGTCTTATATTTACCATTTTATTTTATTTTTTGTTAATATCAATTTCTTTCCTGTTTTCTTCTTCTTTTTTTTTTTTTTTTTGGTTTGTTTGTTTCTTCTTTCTTTTCCCCCTATTTCTTTGTCTTCTTTATCCTTTCATTTCTTTGAAAATTGATTAAATTTTTTATGGTAAATTTTTCCCCTTCTACTTTGGAAGCTAGATTATATTTCTTTTCTTTTGGTGATTATCCTTAAAATTTTAAAATATTTAGCTAAAAATTTTGTAACAAAGTCTAGAATTGTTCAGTATCTCTCTTTTCTCTCTTCTGACCACAGAAAGGACCTTAGCATATGTGGAACAAGTCCCCATCTTGTGTACTGTTTTTACAGCTTGTTTAACCACTCTCTTTTAGTACAAAAAGTTATTTTTTAAGTTAATAGTTAAATTTACTCTTCTATTTTCTCAGTTGCGTTGCTCTTTTTTGCTTCTCATTTTTCATAAGTTTCTTTTGCATTTACTTTTTTCCCCCCTGACTGCATGCTGTCATAGTTCTTTAATTGGAATCTGTATGTTGTAAATTCACTAAATCTTTGTATACACTAAAATGTCTTGTGCCAGCCCCAGTGGCCTAGTGGTTAAGTTTGGTGCACTCCACTTCAGCAGCCTGGGTTCAGTTCCCACTTACACCACTTGTCTGTCAGTGGCCATGCTGTGGAGGTGGCTCAAATGCAATAAGAGGAAGATTGGCAGTGGATGTTAGCTCAGGTCAAATCTTCCTCAGCAAAAAAAAAAAAAAAAAAAAAAAGAGGTCTTTATTTTGCTTTCATTCTGTTTTTATGGTTGTAGTTTTTTATTGTGATAAAATTTTCATAACAAAATTTACCATTTTAAGCATTTTTAAGTGTATAGTTCAGTGGCATACTTACATTCACATTGTTGTGCGACCATCACCACTATCCATCTCCAGCACTTTTTCATATTCCCAAACTGCAACTCTTTACCTGTTAACAATAATTTTCCATTCCCTCTTCCGCTTCCCCCCAGCAACCACCATTCTGCTTCCTGTCTCTATGAATTTGACTACTCTAGATTCCTCAAGAAAGGAACTTATTTCACTTAGTATAATGTCTTCAAGGTTCATCCGTGTTGTAGCATGTGTCAGAGTTTCAATCCTTTTTGAGTCTGAATAATATTTCATTGCATGTATATACGAAATTTTGCATATCCATTCACGGACACTTGGGTTACTCCCATGTTTTGGCTATTGTGAATAATACTCCTATGAACATGGGTATTTGAATATCTGTTCAAGTCCCTGCTTTCAGTTCTTTTGGGTATATACTCAGAAGTAGAATTGCTGGATCAGGTGATAATTCTGTTTAATTTTTTGAGGAACTGCCATATGTTTTTTCCACTGTGGCTGTACCATTTTACATTCCCACCAGCAATGCATCAAGGTTCCAGTTTCTCTACATCCTTGCCAACACTTTTTTCTTTCTTTCTTTTCTTTCTCTCTCTCCCTCTCTCTCTTGCTCTCTCTCTCCCTTTCCTCCTTTCCTTTCTTTTCCTTCCTTTCATAACCATCCTAATGGGCATAAAGTAGCATCTCACTGTGGTTTTGATTTACATTTCCCTAGTGATTAGTGATGTTGTGCATCTTTTCATATGCTTATTGGTCATTTGTATATCTTCTTTAGAGAAAAATCTGTTTGCGTATTTTGCCCATTTTTAATGGATAGTTTGTTTCTGTTGTTGACTGCTTTCACTGTTGATTGATGGATAGTTTGGTTTAAAATTCTTGGTTAAGGTTATTGTTTTTTCCCCCATCTCTTTAAAGACATTACTTCATTGCTTTCTGGGGTCTCTTGTTGCTGTTGAGAGATCTATTGCTATTGTAATTATCATTCCTTTATAGATAATCTCTTTTTTTTTCTGGAAGCTTTTGAGATTGTTTCCTTGTTTTCAATGTTCTGAATTTCATTATGCTATCTAGGCATAGATTGTTTTTGTTTATTCTGATCAATCTCTCTTGCTATCTGAGGACTCATGTCATTCTTCAATTGTTTAAAATTTTTGGCTATTATTGATTTAAAATTCTCAAATATCACTCCTCCCCTATTATCAGCTTCAAGAGCACCAATTTGATAAATCTCGGAGCCTCTCAATCTATTCTCCCTGCCTCTTAACAGGTTTTCATATGTTTAAAAAAATTGCCACCAGAGCCAGCCCTGATGGCAAACAGTTAAAGTATGGTGCCCTCTACTTTGGTGGCCCAGGTTCAGTTCCCAGGCATGGCACCACACCACGCATCCTTCAGTAGCCACACTGTGGCAGCAGCTCACATAGAAGAATTAGAAGAATTTACAACTATACACAACTATGTACTGAGGCTTTGGAGGGGGAAAGGAAGAAAAAGGAGGAAGATTGGTAGCAGATGTTAGCTTAGGGTGATCTTCCCCTGCTAAAAAAAAAAAAAAAAATTACACCACTCTTTGCACTTGGTGTGATCCTCAGTTCTAACTTCCATTTTAGTCTTTGCTTTGGACTGTGTTCCCCTTAGAGCTTATCCCATCTTGTGCATTTAAAACAATTTTAGTGACTCTCTATTGCATTTTTAATATGTTATAATTGGTTCTCTTCCATATGCATCTGTTCTGATTTCTTTTATTTCTTTTTTGTTCATAATTTAGAATTATTTATGGAGGTGTTAGATGTTTTGCTTATCCCTTTAACATTTTAAACATACTCATTTTAAAGTCTTTGCTAAGCTCTTCTGTAGACTCAATTGTATCTGCAGTGACTTCATGCTACGTCTGAATTATGCGTCTTTCTTTGAGCTTTGTTTTCTGTCTTCTGGAATTTTGTTGTGTGGGCTCCGTTTGAATGGGAGGGTTCATGTTTTAGAGGATGTGTTCATATTTTCTCACTCTCTCTCTCCTCTTTCCTGCCTCCCTCGTGTTTTGGTGGTTGCCTGCACGCGGCTCCCATCTCTTCAATGCAGAACTGGGACTTGTGCTCAGCTCTGGTATTGGGCGTATTCCTGATGCAGTCTTAAAGCCAGTGAGAGGCCAGATCTGACCTTGACCTCTTTCAGCCTCCTTCTGTGCGTGGAGGGTGAGGTGGAGCCCTCCCCACCCCCACCTTCAACAATAATGATTTTAGCTTGATTTATCTGTTTCTGATGAAGCTCCATAGTCTTTTCATCCCATTGGTGTGTGACTCCCCGATGCCCCTGCCTGCTTCTAGGCGCAGAGCCCCGCCAGCCTGCCGCCGCCCTCGCCATCTTGTGTTCTGTTCCTCTTGGGGTCCATCCAATGTTTATCTTGTATTCGAGCCTGGCTATGTTGTTTCGGTTTTGTCTAGAGCATGAAAATGCTGTTTCATTTAGTTCCTTGCAGTAGGCAGCACACACCGGTGGGTGCTCTTTATTTGCTCAACGTTCATCCCGTTAATTTAGTCTCTGAAGTTGAATTTGATATTCAAGTTGTCTTTTTTGTATGAGAAATATCTAAATTTGGCATGTTTCATTGCTGCATTCCTGAGGGTCATTTATACCCATCTGTATTTACTTCTGGGTATGGCTTTTGGAAAAAAACACATGAACGTGCATCCATTTGCATGAACCCATCCACAGCACCTCCCTACAACATTGGCTTCACGGGTTCCACAGTGTGGATCTTCTCTGACAGTTCATTCGCCTACTGAATACCTCTTGAGTCCATGCCATGTACACATGAGTGCTGCTGTCCTGCAGTCCTGCTGCCCAAGGTGTGGTCTGGGGACCAGCAGCCTCGGTGTGGTCTGGGAGCATGTGAGAAATGCAAAAGCTCAGGCCCCTCCCCAGACCTACTGAACCAGAACCTGCATTTTTGACAATATTTCCAGGTGATTTTCATGAGCATGAGGGTTTGAGAAGCACTGCCTTAAGGTTAGTTAGGGTAACCATACGCCCTGGCACAATAATCTGGGGGCTCCTATTCACTCTACACTTATCCTCATTTAGACAATAGATTATGTGGTTACCCTCGATATAATGAACTTTGTATACTTCATCCTCTAAATTCTAAAGAGTCCAACGAAAACAGCCCTGAGTCATTCTGAGAACAAGTAGGGACAGAGAGAGGTTGTAGTGGCATATAGGGATATTTGAGGGAATTATTGGTGAAATAAATGCATTTCATATTGTGCTTATGCTTAAAAAAGCCAAAGCAGAAAGCTCTCAGCCTGCCCTGCCAGCAACCACGGAGTTGGGCTCTGTTCTCTCACCAGGTGTTCTCAGCTTTACCTTTGGCCCATGAACTGGGAGGTGCTGGGGCTCGTAAGGGGCTTGTCAGTTTGTTTCTGAACCAGCAGCTAGGCACCCTGCCCATTTGAAGAGGGCAGGCCCAGAGCGTTCCCTCCATCCAGAGCAATAGCCTCCAGGGTGCTAGGTTCTATCGCTTAGTGAAACTTTACACCACAGCGTCTGTATGAGTTCCCTGGAGCTGATGTAACAAATTATCACAAACCAGGTGGCTTAAACCAACAGGAATTTATTCTCTAACAGTCTGGAGGCCAGAAGTCTGAGATCAGTATCCATGGGCTGCAACGAAGGTGTCGGCAGGGCCATACTCCCTCCAGACGCTCTCGGGGAAGATCCTTACTTGTCTCTTCCAGCTTCTGGTGGTGGCAGGCATTCCTTGGCTTGTGGCTGCATCACTCCAATCTTTGCCTCTGTTTTCACATGGCCTCCTTCTTCTCTGTGTCAAATCTCCCTCTGGCTCAATATAGGACACTTGCGATTAACACATCTTTCGGGGACCTTTTTCCAGCCTACCACAGAATCCAAAAGAAAGTGTGTTGTGGTGCCAGACAAATCAAATGGGACATTTCTCCCCCTGAAGAGAGGATATATTAAGATATTTTTCTGAAACAAAGAGATTGTTGAGTATTTTAATACTGGCCCCTGTTCTGCTCGTGTAGGCTCTTCGTTACCACTTGTTGAGCACCTGGTTTGTCCCAGGAGTGTCACGTACCTTATCTCCTTGTGCAGTGTTATCCTCATTTTGCAGGTAAGAGGATGCAGGTTTGGGGCGGTTCAGTGACTTGCCCATCTTATCCTGTAAGAGGTGTGGCAGAGTGGTTTCTAAGTGGTGGCTGTCCCCACTAGGCAAGGGCTTTTACTTGCCCAACTAGAAAAGGCAAACGGTTTTTCCTGTTGGACTGTGGTGGAGGGGTGGAGGGAGAGGCCTATGTGTTTAATGTCAAAGCTGGACTAGAAGCTGGAGGACTGGGATTCAGGACCCAGCTGGTGAAGGGGCTGGTTTGGGGGCCTCGCACAATTCCTCCTTTCCCTCGTTTGTGTGTTGTCACCTCTGAACTCAGGGTTTTGTTCAGGGGACTGGTCTTAAAGTGCATTTAGTTGTAAGGAGAAAGGCTTCTCAAGGGGCACTTAGCAAGCACGGCATGGAGGGGCCTGCATGCGTCCTGGATGGGGCAGGGGCATGCCCTGGCCCCACAGATTCCCTTTCTCACCTGCTGCCGACGGTTGAGCCATTTGTGTCAGAAAGCAATCCCGCTGCCTTTCTGGTCTCCGTGGAGGGCGGCTGAGTCTTGGCAGTTGTACGTTTCAAACCCCACCCCTCCTTCTAGGAGGTAGGACTTTGGTGGGGCGCTCTGCTCCCATCGTCCCAGGGTTACGGGGATTAGTTGAGCTCCCCTGAGAGCAGGAATTGGGGCAGGTTAAATTGGGGAGGATTGCAAAGGACACATTTCAGGGCTGGTGGTTTGGGTACATCCCTTGAGGGCAGACAAGTGGATACTACTCAGTAAATGTAATTTCACCTTTGTTATTCCAGGTGCACCAGATGAAGACCAATGCTAAATTATGTGGCTTAATTTAAAACAGAGAGTGTGAGCGTCTAGGGCCTAGGGCTGTGTGTATCGATTTCAGATTCTAGGTTTCGGCGTGTTCAGGCTGGGTGGGCAGTGGGTGAGAGTTGGGGGCGTTCTCTCCATT
The DNA here is from genome assembly GCF_021613505.1 of Equus quagga. Lineage (NCBI taxonomy): Eukaryota > Metazoa > Chordata > Mammalia > Perissodactyla > Equidae > Equus > Equus quagga. The sequence continues at coordinate 180,749,749 of NC_060268.1, read as the reverse complement.
GGGGTAAAAGGCTCAGGGCTGGGAGGAGGGGAGGAGGCAGGCTCCCTTCCATGACCCTGCCTGAGACGCCAGCTCGGGTGCCCCTTTGCCCCTTGTCTTCCTTCTGGGGAGGCACACCCTGTGCTGCCTGTCCTCTGAGCTCCTGAGTGCACGCCTCTTCAGTTCCACATTTCCAGGCGCACTGTCCATCACCGCTCAGAGGGCTGAGCACACGGCCAGGGTGCACCGAAGGCCAGAGCCTGATGGTGGGAGGGGAAGGGCATGCATTGCCGCATCGGTCTCCTGCCTCCTCCACTGGCAAGCTGAGCGCCTTGGAGCCGTCTCCTCGGAAGCCTGGCAGAGGGAGCAGCTCCCCCTCCGAGGATGGTGTGGGTTATGAATTGTGTAACCCTGGAGAAGAGTTCACTTGATCATGGTGTTTTACACTTTTCTCTGCAGAACGTTGGTGACTTAATTAACCTACTTGTAGCTGTAGCAGCTGAAAGATACATTTCCCGATGCATCTACATCTCCTTCTCAGTCATCATATACTTAAATTGCAAATTCTCATGAACTGTAACCCAGTGTCTTATGGCTCTTGATTCTACATTTCCCTGTAGATCTTCTGTCTTCAAATGTGTCAAAGTTAGAGTATGTGGCTGTTAGAAAAAGGTATAGCTATATTAAACCACACGAAAAACCTCCATTGAAATAATGTTAAGAATATGGCTTAATACTCCTAATGACAGACAATTCCAGGTTTGGTTTCAAAGCCCATTATTTACCCAGTGCCACAGTGCCCAGGTGTGGGAGAACAGGGGTCGGACACGTTAGCTAGGAGGATGCACTTATCATTGATACGCTCCTGTGCTCGTTCGCAAACAACGTGAGATGATTCCATGCACTTCCTTGTTTGCCTTCTTTTATAGAATCCTTGCTTCCCTCCCCATGCGCTCCTTCTTTCTCTCTCCATCTCCAGGAGTCCCTCCACCCATAACGTTAGAAAAGATTATCTTATGACTTAACACATTTTAAAAATTTAGAAATTATTTGAGGATAGAGAATCACAGAATTATGATCAAACCCAGTAATGATTAATTTGTGTATGATTGTTTTCCCTTAAGAAAGTCAAGAAAGTCCCCTCCCCCTGAAAAGAGTACACATTTGATTCTTTTGAGCTCAAAAAGTTGTATCATAAGCACATTTTTTATGGCTAAAAATTGGGGTTTACAAAGGGAAAATGACAAGCCTGTAATTGGCATACTTGGTATGAAAGTTTGCTTGCCTATAAGAGATTCATGTTTGTAATTTCATTTTAGGAAAACATTCTAAGCATCCGGAGAAACCACAGGAGGGCAAGGGCTGTGGGAACTCTCTTTCCAGAACCACCTGGTTTCAGATTCACCCATAAAAATAGAACCACATGGAGTTTTATCCCAGTGTTCTGAGATCCATGGGCGTTTTCACCCAACTGGAGATGAAATTCAAAGTGCAAACATTTGGCAGCTGACATTTTCTGAATATATTCACCATTGTATTATACTAATCTTTTTTTTTTTTTGGTCTCTATTCTGAGTTCCTAATTAGGCCTATGTCATGCTTGGCTCCTTTGTATGCATGTGCGCTTGATGTCGGTGGGGCTTACCACAGCCTGAAACATCTCACTACGCAAAGAAGACAGTGATGTACAATTAACTGGCTCTTAAATCTGTACGTGGGCAGAGCCTCAGCCCAGCCTGGCTTTTTCTCTGTCATCTTCTCATTCCTTCTCTCTCTCTCTCCTCTCGTCTTAGTGTATCACCACATAATTTCCTGCATTGAATCTCTTCTCTCTCTGTTGGATGAGGACAGGTGCAAAGATCTTTGCTTTGACTGGAGGAAACTTCTTTTTGGCTTTATATGGTAAATGGAAAACTTGTACAACATACTTGGAAAATGAGAAGTAAAAGCTTGTTTTCCATGCACACCCGTGTGTATGTGAGTGCTTTTCATTCAATCTGCCCGTCTGTTTCTTTTTGTCATTCTGAACAAAGAGGGTCTTGCTATACATCCTGCTTTGCACACTTGCCTCCCTCCCCCTCGCTTGGACATTACTCCTTGTGAGCCCGCTGTCCTGATGGCTGCATGGTCTGCACAGTATGAGTGCAGCGGGATTGTCTCTGTCCCAGGCCCCTCCTGATGGGCACTTAGCTTATTTCCAGACCTCACCTCTGTAAAGCTGCTGCCGTGGGCCTCTCTGCTCCCTATCTGGGTGCACTTGTGAGATTGTTTCTGTAGGATGCATTTGTACAAATGGAGTAGTGGGTCAGAGGGCTGTGCGAAGCAATGCTCCTTTAAGGGTTTGAATTGTAAGATGATCTGCCTTGAGGATTTGAGGGACAAGCGTTTGTTGAACTAGGCTCTGTGGTGTACTGTTAATATCGTCTCATTTAATCCTTGCTGTAGTCCCATCTCATCCAATTCTTAGTGTGGTCCCAGTACTGTGGTACTGTGGTATTATTTTCTTTTTATAGATGATGAACCTGAGGTTCAGTAACTTGTCTCAGGCACAGAACTGGGAAGCAGCTGTCCTGTTCCTGGAACCCCAACTTTTCATGCCACGTTCGTTCAGAGCTCTTTCTCCAACCCAACCTGTCTTTGCTGATGGCTGTGTATGTTTAAGCAACATTCTGTTAAGCAACAGCCAATGGTGCCCATCTGATAAGGGTAGTGGTCCTTATCAGGGGCTCCGTGGAAATTCTCATCCGTGGAAAGATCCTATGACCAGAGTTACTTTCTAACAGCAAAATTACATTCAGCATCGTCATTCCTTCTCTTGCTTACATCCTCGGTGACTTAGTGTATGAAATGAGAGTTGTCCATGACACCATGTTCTGTAGATTTATCTTAACGACATGTGCCCACAGGACTGTGTCCCGGCTTTGACCTCCTGAGAACTGGGGGTCCCAGGCCCCAGGTGCTGTGTGCTCAGCTGGGCGCAGCCTGCATGCACCAGAATTCTTTTGGGCAAATGTCTTTTTCTCTCTGGCTGTGGCCTGGTGTCCTGGGTGACTTGGGGTTTGAAGCAGCAGGAGCTTTTGGTTTGGAGCGAGTGGGTGGCCTGAGATGAATGTTGGAGGAGGGTACACAGTGGGACAGTCAGCATGGCGCCAGAAACACACTGGCGGAGGGAGAAGGTCTGGTCCCCATCCTGGTGTTCTTTCTGGGATTCCTGCAGCAAAAGCAAAGTCCTGCAAAACGTTTATTGGTAGAGACAAGATCGAGGATGATGACACACACAGGGTGGCTCAGGGGGATGAGGAGACTGAGGAAGCACCCTCTGTCCTAGCCCTCGGCATGCCCAGAGGCCTGGGCTGGCATCCCCAGAGACCCACTGCCCGGTGGTCTGGGCCATCCCAGCTCTTCCAGAGGGCTATCCCGTTCTCCCTGTTGGCCTGTACCTCACAGCCAGGGCTCTCAGGTGACGAGGTCTGATGGGGAAGTGGATGCCCCCACCCAACTTGGAGCCCACAACTGTCAGAGGCTCAGGCCAGGTCCTCTTAGCTGGTCGGTCACTTTAACACCCAGTCTGTCCATGGCTGCCCTTTTGAGCACTGATATTTGCCTCAGTAAGTTTTGTCCCCATGTGGCACAGCGGACACCTTTGTGAAGAAAAACTGTCCATTAGGAAGCAAACCCAGGATGAGGTGGCCTGTTGACGTGAGTGATGCTGACAGGAGCCACTTACAGAGAAACGCTGGAAGCTGGGCCCTCTCCCTGTCCTCCTTTCAGCCAAAGTATCACCAGATGCCAGAGGCTGAAGGCAGCTCAATTCCATTCATCTCACCCTCCCATTCATTTACAGATTTTTATTGAGTACCCACTCTGTGCTGGGCTGGGCATGTGCAGGTCAGTAAGATAAGACCTCCACCTTCAAGAGGTTCCTAGGAGATTGGGTGGCGGCCACACTGCGGGCCAGTGGAGCTGCTACAGCGAGTGGGGGTGGGGGTACCTAGGGAGCTTGGGGCATCAGGTTGGCTGGAGGGTGGGCAGTCTCCTGGGGCAGGTGGTCCTCGTGCTGTAGTTCATCCTAACGGTTAATAGGAGACTGGCGCCTCTCCCAACACTGAAGACCCAGCACAAGACACTCTTTAAGGATCGTTTCCATTCTAAAAATTTATGACACCAGAAAACAGCACCTCAGGAGCAACTGACAACTAGGTAGCACCAGGGCTTAAAATGAATATGCAAATAAAAGATAAAGCTGAAAACAAAGGTGAATGCCCATTCACCCATAGGCCCTCACCACCTGCGCCATTGACTGACGACAAAGTAACAGGCATCGCAAAAGAGCATCTGGAGAGGGGAGGTCGCTTGAGTGTTTAAAATTGAACCTTCTAATAGAAGTAGCTAAGAAAAGCCCTTTCCAGCTTGATGCATTGCTTCTCGAAGCCTTTATTGGAGAGACATTGTTGATAATGCAGTTCCTGTTTCAGAGAGCAGAGAGTTCTAGCCTAATGGGCAGAATTAACCTTCTCTCTTTCCTTTTTTTCCAGATTCATCGTAATCAAGTGCACATATATTTGTCTCTTCTCCTTAAAAAGCCATTATATTAAATTTTTTTTGGCCATTGTACTGTCTTTTCCACGAATCAAACAATTTTTAATAATCAGTGTTAGGAGCTTAAGATAATATTGGTTGAATTTTTCATGTTCAAAGGTAAGTTTCAGTCTTTAATATCCACCAAACTTCAATTAATTTATTTCCTCTTTAAGCACCTAAAGGCAATCTGAATCATTTTCACTGTCATGTGACGTCCCTAAACAATGTTTTATGAGGCTGAGTTTAGTTAGTGGTTGATAGATTCAGACTTAGGGAAGGCGAGCACATGGGCAGCTCCTTGTTTAGAAATGTGTGTTTATTATCAGTTTAATGCGGCTGGAACTCCTTCCTCACTCTCAGAAACCCTTTATGACTCCTAATTAAAGTCTTTGTCTGAACACAAAATAATTAATACATAAAATGAAGCCACAGGAAAGAAGCAACTGTGGAATAGTCACTTGGTTGTGGCGCAGCAGTATTTAATCATTAGAGTAACGCGGTGTTTGCGCTTTTGGAAAGAAAACAAGGCACAGACTTCATGTTTATCTAACACTTTGACTGGTTCTTCTTGGAGTATGAAATGAATCTTACGGAGTGCCGCAACAGTAAATCATGTGTTCTGAAAATTACTGGGTCTTAAACAGTAGTGTCATTTTAAACTTAAATAGTTTCATGGTGCTCCAGCATATAAAACTGACCTCTTAGAACAACATCGACTGTTTACACTGAAAGACAAGTAAAGGAAATAAAAACAAGACATAAAATATAGTGCTGCCAGGATGCCATTTATTCTGGTTTGGTTTCGGCTTGAAATCCGACGCTGATGGGCACAGGAATGTTTAGTGCCACCGAAGAGGGGTCTGTGTTTGCACCCCACAGGTCACGCTGGCCTCTTCGGCCCTGTGAAGGCTTCTGCAAAGCTCCGCCAGCTTTTCAGAGTGGGCTGAGAAGTCACTGGTCCCAAAAGGTGGAGATATGTCCATATGAAAGGAGATCTGATTAGTGGGCATGTGAGGGCAGAGCGAAAATTCGCGGCAGGTTCTTTTTACAGGAACTGTAAATAAAGGTGACTGGCTGGCCCAAGGGATTGGTCACGGGCTAAGGAATTTTCACCTCTGGGTCACTGCTTCAAACTACACCAGGACGGAGGCAATTGCGTTCCTGAGTGTGGGGAGAAGTGAGTGTGAATGAGCAGGCACTCGGGCCAGCACTTGTGGGCTTCTATCTGCTTCTGGCAAGGAATGCAGGCGCCCTGGAGGAGGTACACAGGGAGGGGGTAAGTGATGACAGTGGAGGGGTTGCCCATTACTCATCATGTGACCTCTGGCTTGGGTTTGGGCTCTGGGCTAAGGAAAGTGGGGCTGAAGAGGAAGAAGAAATGGAGGAAGGAGGGAGGCCGGCGGATCTGGACCCCTGTGCTTTGCTTTGCCTTTTATGAAATGCCTCTGTATTTCATTTGCTCCCGGAGAGGCTGTTCCAAATTGTGCAGGAGGCCCGGAAAGTTCCCAGCTTGTCCTCTCCTCTGGACCCTTGGCTGCCAAGAGTACTTTGGCTCAGAGCACACGACCAGTTCCTCGTATTTTTCTAGTGATTTCTGTTGCCGAAACAGGGCCCAGGGCAAGTCCTACCATACCTCTTCTTTTTCCTCTACGCATTGTATATTCATTTGGGAAAATTCGGAACATATAGAGAAGCAGAAATTATAAAATTAAAACAAAATCACCTGTGATCCCATCACCCGCTCCTAACCACGGTTAGCATTTTTGCATATCTATCTGTCCTCTGTCTATATGTTTCTCATACAATTTTCGTTACACTGTGCATGCTGTTTTAGACTTACTAGAACATGATTTTTCAATATTTTATTGAGTGTGTGTGCCATAATTATGAAGCCAGTCCCCTACTGTTGGACATTTAGGTTGTTTCCAATTTCATGCTGTCCTAAAGTCCCAAGCTATCTTGGACTCATCGTGGAGGGCATCTTCTGTTCTCCCTGGGTTCTCCCTGGGGGAGCCCATCTGTGCCATGGCTCTAGCTCCCCTACCCTGGCTGCTCTTGCCCATCATGCACCCCAGGGCTCCTGTTCATCTCACTCCACTCAGCCTGCCACTGCAGCTCTGGAAGGAACACAGGCCATCTCCTTCCCCACCCGCCCATCCACTTCAGCAAGCAAGTCTTCACCCTCACTGTAGGCAGGGCACCTGGCTGGGGCATGGGGAAGACAGAGGAGACAGGGTCACCCAGCCCCAGCCCATAAGTGGCTCCCAGAGTACAGGTAGAAGGAAGATGAGACTGTGATCTCAGGTTACTGCCATAAAGGAGAGGCAAGTCACATGCTGTTGGGTACAGAGGAAGAGGCTACTTGAATTTAGAGATTGAGTGGGAAGGTTTTGTGGACCGGGTGGCAGTTCACCTGAGCTTTGAGGAAAGGCTGAGGGTATAGGAGCGATGAGAGCAGGAGGAGGGGGCCAGGCTTGGGAGAGCTCACAGGGCAAGCTCAATTGGCCAGTGCAGGCGCACTCGGCCTGTTGTCTGCCTGAAGTGGCACAAATGGCACTGGGTCCTACTTGTGGAAGGTGTTCATTGCAACAGGGAGGAGGTGAGACTGCTGCAGGCATGGGGGCGATCTGAGTTTGTTTGGGTCACACAGGACCTTATTAGTAAAAAAGGCACAGAAAAGGAGATGGAATATTTCGACTTGCAAGGATTTATTTTGTCTCATCTTTCCCATATCTTGTAAATATGAAGTTGTTTTGTGAATTTCTGTAGGGGCCATTGTAATCTTTCTTAGTTGTCTCAAATTCGCCACTGCTGGGGGGCGGTCCTGGACACTGTGAGGCCAGCTGGAAGCTGTGTCCGGAGGCCGACAGGTATTAGCTTGTTGTCTGTCCAGATGCTCCCTTCCAAATATGGTTGAGATGGTCCCTCCTTCTCGAGTTTTTGTCATGAGTCTTAAGCACGTCTTTTTCTAGTGACCGTCAACACCTCTCAGGGGCCCTCTGTCAACATGGAATGTGTTTCCTTTTCTCTAGTCCATAGTTTTGTAGGGACAGCAGCAAGCAAAGGGTTGAGGTTCTGGTTCAGATATTAAGGGGACCTAAAGGGGCCTGTTTTAGCATATATTAAACCTCTGATGAACAGGCCACTGTAAGTCTAATTATTAATCTTTGGGAAACTTGACCCTTCAATTAACTGAGTAATAATTGCATTGTGGACCATCCAAAACCCTGCATTATTAATGAGCACTTAAGGTCAATATTCGTTCACTTCACTTTATTGTCTGTGATATTTATCACTTGTAATATGACTTCCTGGTTAATTATACAGAATCATACAGCATTCACTTTTGATTAATGTGGAAAGTTCATAGAGACTTTGTTAAAAAAACATTTATTATGTGTGATGTATTATAATAACCTTCTTTTTTCCCTGAGCTTTGTCCTATGTACATATGTTTTCAATATTTAGAAAATTTTCCCGTGTGGAGGAACTTCCTAATACATGAAATTGAGAAAATTTAATAAATCATGTTAGCCACCTGCACGACGTGTGTTTTTTATTGTGATATGATCTTCTTGTGGGAAGGTTGGGGTCATAACTTATGCAAGATGATAAACGCATTTTAACTTGAAGGAACTGCTGTGAAATTGTATTCCAGGCGTCCCTTTATTGCACAGGGGACCACGAGGGGTAGTGGAAGGAGTATGTTCTTGGCGTCGCAAGACTTGGGCCGTAATTAGCTGTGTGACCTTGGGCAACTTACTCTGCATCTCGTCATCTCGTAAATTAATCTGTATTCATTGATTAATACCTCCCCAGCCTCCCTTCCAGAGCGGGCTGGAGAGTCAAAGACTCCAGTGCCTGTGAGAGGGCTTTCTGCTGCGAAATATGCCACACCAGGTTGTCACGTTCATTTTGGGTAGAATTTCCTCCAATTCCTCTTGTAGCTGTGGCGTTATCACTTGTCATTTCTGGGCAGATGATGTGTCCGATTGAGAGAAGCCCGCTTGGTAATGAACTCTCTGTAGTGTAAGCAAGCTTCCAGGAAGGGAGCAAGAAGCCAGGTCGGGGAGATTTACGGGCTGGGTTGTGTTCCCCCATAAATTTGTATGTTGAAGTCCTGCCAGGACCTCAGAATGTGACTGCATTTGGAGATAGGGCCTTTTAAGAGGTAATTAAGGTAAAATGAGATCATATGAGTGGGCCCTAATCCAGTATGACTGGGGTCCTTATAAGAAGAGGAGGCTGGGACACAGACACACACACGGGGACGATCCTGTGAGGACACGGGGCGAAGGTGGCTGTCCACAAGCCAAGGAGGGAGACCTCAGGGGGAGCCAGCCCTGAGTTAGCACTATGCTGTGGCGGCCCTGGCGGACTGACACAGGCACTCGGTGGAGGACCGTCTGAGGCTCTGGGCACGGTATTGCCTTGTTTGGCTTCCTTGGCACACCGGGAGAGTGTGGGCAACAAGGACCCAGGAGGAGTGGCCGGACCGAAGTGAACAACACCTTTCGGTCCTGCTAGTGAGGAGGGGCAAAGAGTGTGGTTTCAGGGGTTCTCCTGAGCATCTGGTGAGTGTGGAGTGGGCTGGGAGGGGGAGGGGCAAGGCCCTCTAGAGGCAAAGGGCCAAGGGGTCTTGCTGTCACTCCCCCAGCACAGATCATGAGGGAACCCAAACCTTCACTTGCTTGCGATCCTGTTGATGACAAGGTGGATTTGCAAAGTGTGGCTGGGTCCTGGGTCAGGCTCGGCCGTTGTGGGCGAGGCTGAGGTCGGTGGCGAGGGCAAGTACAGTCTAGAGATCTGATACTTCACCCACCATGGACTGGCCCTGTGAAATGTCCACAGTTCTGTCACCTCCAGACACCCAGGAAGGGGATTTATTTGAAACTCTTGCAAGCAGCGAGAGCAAGGAAGGACTTCTGACCCTGATGTGCAAGAGCAGGGCTAGTAATGAAATGATTGCAGCCATGGTCAACGGGCACATTACAGGCAAATGATCCGTCTGCAGGCTGACCGATGTTGTTTCTGGCTTTGCGTGATGATAGATGCAAATCTTATATTTAAGGATCCCCATCTTTGAAAAGGCGATGCTACTTTGTACATTCATGCACTGGAGGGAGCATGTGGCGCTCCCCTGTGGAGTGAAGCCTCACTCTGCACCCACCCTTCAGCCCAGCCTGGCCTGTCTGCCTGCCTTCCTTCCCTTGGGTTGGGGTCCGGTTGTCCCACAAATGATGCTCCACCTCTCTCCTTGGGGGCAGCTCAGGCCCAAAGGCCAGGGACTAATTTCCCAAGCCACCTTAGCTATGAAATGTTCTCTTATTTAACACATTTTTTGATAAATTATCTGTCAACAGTAGATGAAGTTAACATTTCTTTTGATCAATAAAATAAATATTGAGGTTATGAGCTAAATACTGTCTAAATTTCCAAGGACTATTGCATACTTTGGTGTTCATTCAATTCCAGCCCGTCTGCTTTAACAAATTTTGCAGAGCTGTTATAATTTTCATTCATAATATATGATGGGTTTGTACGAATTTCCTCCATGTGTGAAACCTATTTAATGTTAACATTCTCAAATTGGAGTTGGTTATAAATAATGCACCAAGAGATGTGAAATGGGGCAAATTATTTCTTTGCGTTGTACCTGTCAGGGCAACGGTTACATTTTTAGTATTTGTAAATAGTTTTGCACAACTTGGACCCAGATTACTTCTATCAAAGGGAGAAGGCTCTTTGTCCCATTTTATGTAAATTAAAAACCTTTACCCAATTTGTGGTCAAAAAAATAAACAGTGTAAAGAGCTTGCAGACAACATTTATTTTGTATGTACATTAATGGGCACTTCCATTTTTCCTGGAGGCCAGAATCCACTTTGAAATTCATGTTTGATAAATTCCCTGGCTTTCTAAGTAATTTAACTGTCTATAGGGCTGTTGATCCTCTGAGTGTATCACTGAACCTCAGGGACTGGTGTACCATTTCTGCATATCCAAGTTCAAATATATGCTCAAGATTGGTTTAAATTTTAAGTTGTTGATCTTATTTCTGATAGATTTGTTAGCTTATCCTCCATTTCATTTCTAAAACCTGCTCCTAATCCTCAAATACTCTCTTCTTAAACACATCTTTGCTAAATTCATTGATTGTGTTAGTAAAATGTATATTGAACAGTCATTCTGCAAGCTGGAACCTGAATATTGCTAGTGCCTTCACTCGAAGACCGGAGTGTGATAACCTGGCTGTCAATTACCACCTGCTTTCTAGTTTCTTCTTACTCTTAGGTAGACTATTAGTTTTCAAGTCTGTTGCAGTATTTCTTTAAATTTTTTACTGGTTCTAATAGATTTTTACTAATTTTTGTTCTATCTGTTATATAACATAAAATGTAAACCTAGCCTATTAAAATTTTTTTGTTTATTCTTATCATTCTTGACATTTTGTTCCTATTACAAATATTATTTTTCCAATTAAAGTTTTTAACTCATTGTTACTGACAAAAGTAAGTAACTGACTTTTTCTCCCCAGTCCATTTTTAAAGGAAACTTCTTACATTAGTAAGAAGTAAGTGAATTCTACAAAGACTGAATTTTAACCATTTGCCGTGTTCATGAACTCCTTTCTCTTAGGCGTGTCGGATTTCCCAAGCACTTGAATAAACATATATTTTTTGAAGTTGTGACCCTCTCAGTCTCCTTAGACTATAATTTGCATTTAGCAGATGAGGAGACCCTGGCTCAGAGGGTCGGTGGCTGGCGTGCCTAAGGCAGAGCTGGTTCTGGAACCCAGGGGTGCCACACCTCAGGTCAAGACTGTGCCGAATGACCTGTTTCTCCCCAAACGGACTGCTCTCTCCCGTTCATCTTTCTGAAAGCTGCTTTTCCAGCGAGATGCGTTTTAGTCCAACTCGCGGGGGCCCGTCTGTGTCTCTTGCCCTTTATCTTCCCTCGTCTCGGAGCTTGCCTGGCCGCGGCCGCGCAAAGGTGCGGCCGGAGGTCTGACTCTGCTGCTTTGCAGCTCATTTCTCCTCAGAAGGCAGCTCAGAATTTTGAGGCCTTTCTTACCTCTTTATATTTTTCTTCTCCATAAGGAAATTAGTCTAAAGGAAAAAAAAAAAACCCTTCTGTGTGGCCTGTTCAGCAGGACTTAGGACCTTTCTCTGCTTAGTTTTCAGGCCCAACCTGACCAGCAGCGCCAGAATTCAAATTTACAGTCTCTGGGGCAACATTTTAATAGAGTTTTTGCTGGTGTTAAAGCTTAACTCTGGTGTTATATTCATACTCTACCATGGAGGTTTAACCACCCAATTTTATTAGCAGCAAAATAAAAGTATCAGGAAAATGAAATCTCGGTGTTTGTGTCATGGGAGGGAGCAGTCGTGGCCCCTTCTCCCACTGGTAATTTATGTCTTCTTGGATCATGGTGCACGTAAACTTGGAGAGCGGTAAAAAAAAGAAGCCATTTGAGAACATTTCTGACTTCAATGAATTATGTGTAGGAAAAGAATACCCAGCCCATATTATCTTTGCCTTTTAAGGAAATAAAGCTTTGATAGCAGGAGTATTTGATACAATTATGCACCCTGGACAAAGATTACTTTGGAGGCTAAATTAATAGATGTGGAACATGGAAATGAGAATAATGAATCCATCTCATTTTAAAATTTTTTTCAGATGATTTCTATTCTGAGCTTTTTGGGCCTTTGGAAGAGTTTTGGGTCCTGCGCTCTGTAGCCGCCTCAGCATCCCTTTTGCTACAGTGATCCTCGTCTGCTTAGAGACTGAGCGTCAACCAAGGATGTGGATATGACTTAGACCTTTTATGTGTTCGTGCTCTTGGATTCACAACTTGAAAAAGAAATTGCAGCTGAGATTCTCAAGAGGAGCCGAGTAGTGTCCGTTCAATGGTTGGAGATTGGTCAGGGCGGACTTTCTCATTTTAAACGGAGAGCCCTGGACTCACTCGGGGCTCCTGCCCTGGCTCTGTCACTCAATTTCCTAAGTTGCTTCAAGCCTGGTGGCAGTTTTCTTTGTCCGTGATGTGGGGATGATGGTGCCCATGCCCTAGTTCTGATGAGATAATGGCAGAAAGTGCTTTGAAGACGATGAAATGCCCTGCAGAGCTGGGCCTCTGGGAAGGGCATGCCTCTGGGCATTTTTCACCTGTTCTCGGGGCTTTCTCCCCTGGGTTGGTAGAAAGGTTGGAGGAACTAACATTTGCCTTCACTAGGATGCAAGTAATAATACTGAAAGCCAGTTAAATTTACCTTTCAGATCAGCAAGGAATACTTTTTTTGTAGAAGTATGTCCCACATATTGTATAGGATATACTTATACTAAAAATTATTTGTTGTTAATCTGAGATTCAGATTTAACTTGGCATCCCATATTTTTTTTCCTCCTGAGGAAGATTTGCC
>NC_060268.1:180715291-180736753 GCF_021613505.1 Equus quagga | reverse complement strand
TTTAACTTGGCATCCCATATTTTTTTTCCTCCTGAGGAAGATTTGCCATCTGTTGCCAATCTTCCTTTTTTTTTTTTTTTCGCTTGAGGAAGATTAGCCTGAGCTAACGTCAGTGTCAGTCTTCCTCTACTTTACAATGTGGGTTGCTGTCACAGCATGGCTGACAGATGGTGGTGGTCTGTGCCCAGGATCTGAACCCACGAACCCAGGCTGCCAAGGCAGAGCGTGCCGAACCCAACCACTATGCCTCTGGTCTGGCCCCCAGGGCATCCTGGATTTCTAATGGTTAAATCTGGCAATCCCCTCTTTCCTTTGGTGTCCCAAAAGGACCCAAGGTCCCAGCCATTGGCTGGGACACAGGATGGAGTGGCACCTGGAGTCGGAAGACAGATGTTCAGCTGTAGCTGTTGGTCCATATTAGCATGTGACTTTCTACTTGGGTGCCCTGCAAATCACTTGACCTTGCTGAACCTCACTTTTCACAGCTTTAAAAGGGACATCAGAGCTCACCCCACAGAGCTGCTGTGAGGGTACAATGAGCTGATGTAAAATTTTGGAAAGCTCTAGAGCACGTGGCACGGCAGCATTTCTGCGTGCCTTGCTTTGGGAAGCACACTCATTGACTTGCCCACCGTGTTATGAACAGGTGGTTAGGGGTAGCAATACAACATTGATCAGGCATCTTTTCCAACAAAAAATGTTGATACCTCCTCTTTTCCCCTAGTTTAAGCTTTTCTTGTCTTCCATGGCTTCACACGCTTTATCAGTTAATGTTTTTTAATTGCTTTGTTGTTGCTTGTGGGTTCTGGGTTTCTGGTTCCATTTTTGGAGCAGTCACTGAGGTGCCTGGCTCTCTAAGCCTGCCAAGAGGAGCACGTGGTTTGTGGCCCTGGCACCTAGAAAAGCCAGTTGGAGCTGTCCATCCCCGGCTGTCACAGTGTCTTATTCTTCCACATAAGCAGTGAACATACCATTGTCACTTCTAGAAGATGGCAGCAGGGGACCTGGGGTGGGAGAGATCCAACTCTGGCTGTGCATTCAGTGACAGTCAGGGAAAGTTTGGTTGGGCCGGGAGCCAATCAGGCAAGATGGCAGCAGGCATGACAAAGATGGCTGGAAGCGGGCAGATGTGACAGATCTAACGGCCTCTGGCCCGCAGCTAGGCTGGGCTGCAGAAGAAGCTGCTGGGGGCCGCTGAGGGTGGCTGGTGCTTCCCACCTGTGGGTTCTGCCCTGGGAGTGGAGGGTGGGTGAACTCTGTCCTTTGCCCTCTGCCCTCTCTCGTCAGTATGCATACCCCTTCTGCCTGACATAGCCCCAGTCTTTTCCTGGCTTCTTGAAGAACCAGAGTTAACTTTCAGAATTCCTTTCTTCTCTTCTCCCTGAAGGCTTTCGTTTTCTCAGCCATTATGGGCATTTCCCTTTCATTTCCTGGGAAAGAGACGCTCAGTCTGTCTTCTCGCCCAGAGCAGTAATCCTCCCTGTCGAGTTGCGAGTTGTTCACATCCATCCCATCAGATCCATCTGGTCCAGGCACCTTGTTGACTTTCTTATTGGCTCTCCCTCTCAGCTGCATTTGGCCTTCTGATGCTTTTGCGATTCCTTCTGCTCTGGTGGAGCTATTTGTAAGGTTTCCCCTGGGTCCTCTGAAGCGCCTGCTGCCTTTCTCCTTCTCCATTCCGCTTCCCGCTCTCTCTTTGTTTTCTATCCTTACAGCAGGCTTTCCTTGGGAGGAAACAATTTTTTCTTTTTGGCTTAGTTTTGCTTTATACTCACAAAAAGGGTGGAGTTTTACTGTCCCCACACCCTGTGATTGATGGAAGAGAATATCGTACCAATTGATTGAGATAAAAAATTAGTGCTTCACCATAGGGAAGCCAAATTAGCCATCAGAAGTAGGTGCATAGAGTATTTTAAGAGTTTCTTGATTAATTCTCGTGATGTGAGACCTTTTGACACAAAGTTTTCTGTGCTGCCATGTGGGAGGAGGAAGACGTGCTAACGGGTTATTACAGATCTTACTTTTACTGTTAGTTGATTTATTGACCTCCTCTTTTGTGAGGTGAAATAAGGGCACTGCGGATCTGAGGGTGTCTCCTTTTGGAGAGAACAATTCCTGTGTGTGTATTTTCTAGAATGCAGGCTCAGAATTTCAGGGACTAAGCCAAAAAGACTCAGAATAGAATTTTAGTCAAAATGCCTACAGTTACGGAAAGAAAACAGCAAAAAGAGACCCTTCTAACTCAGATAGGTGTCACTCAGCACCTAAAGGTGACAGCTAATGAATTCTTTTATCACCCATGCAGAAGGAGAAAATCCTAATTTAACAGAGTGTTGATGGCAAATAATTATTAACAAGAAACATTTTTGACAGTGACTCATTTGTTCTTATTTTAAAAGCATAAAAACATACTCTGTTTCTCAAAACCTGTTGTCACCTTCACGGGTTCCTTATTGCATCATTTAGGAATTAGTTTTATTACAACCTGCAGTCTAACCTAAATCATTGCGGCAGCTGCCCTTTGCTTTCCGCCGTCTGGAAGCCCTGTGACAAAATGCAGCAATCTTGGTTAGGGCGTTTTGAAAATTTCCATGGCTGTGCTCTTGAATGTGTATTTTAAAAATGAAGACTTTGTAACTTGAATACATTTGCTGATGAAAAGCAATTTTACTTATGTAAGTTTGCATAGACAGACAGATACACGGAATTTATAGTTTCAGTTAATAGGGTATTCAGTAATAGTATTATGGTGCTAGCACTGTACTTTTATCTCAAAGAAGCTGCAAAAACTCGTTTTTTTCAGTTAGTGGAAATACGTTTAAGTGTTTTCCATTAAAATATGTATATATTTATTCATTGAGGTTAGTTCACAAACACCTTGTATGAAACATCATTGCAAATTATAATTGAGAGCTAAAGTATATTGATATTTCTTGGCAATCTGAGAAAAAAAGCTCTACTGACACTCTGAATGTGGCTATTTTTGGTGGTTATAAAAAAGTTGAGTTTTTCTTTTTCATTTTCCCTCTGTAACGGAAGGCTTGGCAAATATACATATGTTGCATTTTCACTAATCTATTAATCAAGTTTGAATTTGGATGAATCATCTAGAAGCATATTGAACCAATTGCCCACCTCTTTGATTTTTAATTGCTATGATAGCTTTTATATCTTCTGCTTTCAGGTTAAAAAACAACCCAAGTTGTGAAGGATGCGCCAGTGTACTGTTTCCTGGTCTTGGTGCCCCCGCCCCTGGTTTGGGGAGCAGAGGTGCAGAGAGCAGTCCTGCCCGCCACAAGATGGCGCTCTGCAGATAAGGGTCTGTGAGTTTTGCCAAATAGTAATGTAATTCTCCTGCGCAATCGGGGTGGCATGAAATACCCCATTATTTTCCAGTCTTTCTTATGAATGTTCTATGTCGAAGGCCCCTGGCTGTACTGGCTGTTCTTCCCAAACACTGATACATGCCAAATATGTCCCACGTAGAACTCCAGCTTAGAGACACCACAGGAGCGGCTGCTATAAGTGGGTTGATAAACGTTTTTGCCTTGAAACGCTTGCTTGCTGCTTCTGGGAGCTTTAATTGGTGGAAGGCAACAGGCCAGCTTTCTCCAAAGAGTGGTTGCTCCTAGTTTTTTGATCAAATATTTGGGAGCAAGAATGATGTTTATTAGAACAAGTTTTGTTCCAGATGACATACCGAACCTTGGAGTAAAGAAAGGAAGTGGTTTGGTGGGCGTTGGTTGTTCACACTCTGCTGGCTCTCCACTCTTCCTTGCAGCCCCCCAACCTGGAGCAGCCTCACCCACAGCCAAGTCCCTGGAGGCAGGTCCACTGCCAGCCAGCCCTGTCCAGGCATGTCTTGCTTAGCAACGCACAGGCCTGCTGATGCTGACACCTGGTCGGAGGAGAGCAGCTCCACGCCCACCAACGATGGGAATAAATTCCTGTGCCAGACGAGAAGGAAGCAGGCGGCCTGGCGCTGTTCTTCTAGCCTAGGCCTCTTGGTGCTGAGGAGAGAAGCTTCACTTATCATCCCCCTTTATGAGGGCAGGAGAGGGGAAGCCTTCCACAGTGCATTGTTGTGATCCCTCAGGGGTAAATTTTTAGCTGCAGAATTTATGAGTTGCACGTTTATTTGATTTGGCTTTTGGTTAATTTTTTTCTCCTCTTGTCAACCTGACAATATGAGGGCAGACGGATGCAGTCCCTGTAGAAGAGGCAGTAAACGGTGCCCGCGGAGCCCTTTATCGGGGGCTTCTAGATTCTCTGCTGTCCCCTCCCTCCCCCTAGCTCTCGCCTTCCCTTCCTCACTTCTCTCTCTATTGCCAGTTCAACAAGACTCACGCAACCAGAACACCCCACTCTAAGGAAATAAACACGGATGTGAGTCTCATTAACATTACCTGTCAAATCCCTAAGCACAGGACCCCAAATGGCCCCCTGGGTCTCCCAGTAATTTCTGGAAAGCACATAAAAAAAGATGATCAGTGGGTGTATTTGTGGAAATCACTAGCAGGGTGGGGGAAGATATGCTTATAAGTCAATAATTCTTTTTGACAGAACCTTAGCACTTGTTATGTGACGACTCTCCTTCATGGGAGGACAAGACATATGGCCTGAGTTCTATGACAGATGTCAGTAAGCCTGAAAAGTGGCACAAGGAAGATCTTGGTTATTTTTTTCCTTTTAACTGACATGGATGTATGGGACATTTTGTCAACTTAATGACTATTTTCTTTAGTTCTTCTGATCACCCAGTGGCAAGAGACTATAGTGACCCACTTTTCAAAGGATGGTAAATATCATTAAGGACAAAATTTATGTTAGAAAAGATCTAAAGAACAGATACCCCATCTGAATTCTTAAAACTCATACAGCATTGAGTTCATTCCACATTACCTAAGCAGTGTGTTAATCTCTGGGGTTTAAAAGTGAGTAAGGTAAGATTCACACTTAACTCTGCTGGAGTTACTATAGTTCGCATATTGTCTCTTCTGGGAGATTGTTAATTGTCCACCACCAAAGAGCTTTTTCCACTGTTTTGCATTTTGGGATTTGTAAACGTGTCCGTGGCATAGCCTAACAAAGGTGTTGTCAGTGGATCCCAAGAAAAAACAAATCGCCAAAGCATCTAGGTGACGTGACAGCTCACGTGAGATTCTTTATTATTTATTTGAAGGCGTCACATCAAGTGGTATACGCAGAATTGCATTTCCAAGAGAGCTGGTTATGGGCCTTGCATGGACAGGTTTAGACACTGGCCCCAATCTGGAGGACACATTCCCAAGTCATAACTACTGGATTTGAGTTGGGAGGAAAGAAGGTATGAGATACAATACAGCACTTTGTAATCATTTATTAGTCTTGGAAAGGGCCCTGAAGGTACTTGGATTATAATAGAAAAATCAGTTATGAATCAGGCCATCAGTGCAAGGAGCACTCTATGGCAGTATAGATGTTGCCTAGTATCTGCCGTTCTCTGGCCCTCGCAGAAAGGAAACTTAGATGACATCAAGATGTGCTCGCTTTTCCTTTTCTTTCTTTTTCTCTTAGCACTGAAGCCATACCAGCAGCTTTCCTCCTGGCAAAGCCTGCAACACTGAAGTGATAGTGGCCAATATTTTATCAAGAGCAAGGTTCTGAGTGCCTCTGACTGACTGATTGATGCTTTCACTGACTTTTGCAGACCAGGTTTAAAAACAATTTTATCTCATGTATCTATTTGAGCCAGCTATCGACAGTCCTCATCCTTTCTTTCTCTCACTGCTAACTCCACTGCCCTCGTCTCACTCTGCTCACTTTCCAAATGCCTCCTGTCTAGTCATCTTATGAGGTCCACCTCCTTGATTTCTTTATTCTTGGTGTCCACTGCCACCCTGTTCATTTCCCTTTCTTCTTTTGTTATTTCGACTCTTGCCCTTCCCTCTCTTCTGCAGTACTCCTAAGAATGAAGAATTGACTTGGATTTTTGGAACCCTCAATGGGGGCTGCAGGAGGGGAGCAACAGAAGATGTTTCACTTCTTGAGATCATGGAAGGTTAACTTAGATGCCTTCCCAGCCCCAGAATTCTCCCATTCTCCCATTCTATGGATGAGCAGGATGGAATAGAAAATTTTTGAATTGATTTTGAACTTCTTCCAAGTCTTTTAGAATTTGTTGGAGTTTTCAGAATTGCCTTCTCACAGGTTTTTGAGCAAAAAGGTTATACTTTGTTTAGCAATGAACAGTAAAAGCATCTGTGCCCCCAATTTATGGGATTCTGTTCTTAGAATCAGGGTTAACTGGGACATTTGGAGTAAGCAGTTTCAGCCAAAGCTTTACATTTTCATGTGTAATTTTGCACATGTAACCACAAGAGCAGAGAGAAGTCAAGATTGGGAAATGCTATTTAAAATTTTATTTTCTAATTTTATGAGAGTTTCCAGTTCTAGAAAGTTTTTATTTGGCTTTTTACTTTGCTTATTTAAATGCAGTTCAGTTTGTTTTTTTCAAAAAGAACAACTCCTATTTCCTTTAAATTATTTAATTATCTAATGGAATTTTTCTATGAAAACCTTCATATAAGAAATAGCGATATATTTAAAGCAAATTTTCACAGTTTCTTTCTTGTTATTAGAAACCATATTTGACCCCTGCAGTGTGGACCATGTTTTTCTAGTTTCCAGGCCAAAGCATACATTTTGCCATCATATACGTTTGCAGTGAAGAGTGGCTTAAATGATCTGCTTTGTTCACTGCTTAATTATGTTATTTTACTGTTCCTGAAAACCTGACACAAGGCAAATTTACATTACTGTGCTCCTAATTAGCCAATAATCCTTAAGGATTTGAATGATACATACCCAAAGTAATTTCCCTCTTCACTAAATATGAATTTTCTTACGTCAGGTTAAGAAGACAGTCCTATGGCAGAAGGCATCTTGGTGATGGCAGCTCTCAATGTGTCTGTCTCCTGAGTCACACTGCATTAAAAACCACATAATGATCTCAGCAGTATCATAAAGCACATCATAGGAAATCAATAAATACAGTATGCAGTTGGACAGGATCTGCGCAGTTGCTCATCAGATGGTAAAGATGCTGCTTCTAGTTTTTAAATTAAATCAGTGGTGCCTTTCTTTGCCTGCAATCCATGCCCTGCCATATCTGCTCTCCACTTTTGGTTGGAAACGTGTCCATGTCACACAGCATAGGACCTATATGGCCCCACTGTCAGCTTGTTGGCATCAGTGCCTGTTCACTTGACTCTCCTTTTGCCTCTCTGTACACATGACTGTTGTCTTCCTCATCCTATGTGATCCCCCTCTTCACTCGCTGCTTGGGGTCGCTACCAGTCTCTGTTCCCTATGTCTCTCTTCCAACAGAACCCTGTTTTGTCCAGGTCTTTTTGTTGCACGTGGCCCTGTGCTTCAAAGAAGGCAAGGTCTTCTTTCCTAGCAGTAGGTCAGGATTGCTCTAAGCCAGCGCTTCTTAAACCAATTGGATCATTATTGATAGTAAGAAGTTCATCTAACATCACAGTTTAACACACACATACATCAGTAGGAATGTGTATGTGTATATTTCTGTCTATATCTGGACTCAAATTTTGATAAAATTGGGGAGTTAGGACCCACTCAGTTGATTTTATTAATTCCAGTTTGTGATGCATGGTCTAAGGCAATCATGATTGTTCCATTTTCCTAGCTGGTTTAGGCAACAGCATGTGATGCAGTTCTGGCCAGTGAGAAGCGGAGGGGCTCCTATGACAGGTTTGAATTGCTAACAAAGAGATAGAGGGGAAGTAACTGTTCCTTTCCTGCTGAATGTTCGGCTGCCTGCACGTGATGTCTGGCACTGAGACAGGCCAGGAAAGGAGCTAGGCTGAGGAAGGCAGAGGGGAAGATGAAAGACAACCCAGATTCTTGATTATGTTGCTGCATTAATTAATCAGCGCTCTCCCAATCCATCTCAGGAATTCTTGTTGTGAGAGAAATTTTCCCATCGTCTAAGCCAGTTCAGGTGGAGTTCTCTGTTACTTATAGTCAAGAGCTTCCTGACCAATATCCTTCCTCACAGTGTCTAGGAATCAGATAATCCGAGTTGGGGTCTGTGGTAAGTGACGCTAATGGACTGGGGTCATATTCCAATTAAAAGGATAAGATGAACTTGGAACCCTCTTTGTCCTGTTAAGTGGACTGTGCGTTGGGTGGCTTTGGTGCCCCATGACACTGGTTTTGTGATCTGGCTCAGCAGAGTGCTGGAATCTGTGATTTGACCTTTGCAGTTTTGGCTATTTGTAGGTGACCTGGAAGGTCCTCCACATATGGTCATTTGTAATTTTGCTGAGCCTCACATTTAGATCTTGTTCGCCATGAAATGGATTTGGCATGCT
The DNA here is from genome assembly GCF_021613505.1 of Equus quagga. Lineage (NCBI taxonomy): Eukaryota > Metazoa > Chordata > Mammalia > Perissodactyla > Equidae > Equus > Equus quagga. The sequence continues at coordinate 180,728,375 of NC_060268.1, read as the reverse complement.
GTGAACGCTTAACTGACGAGCCTGGATAATGCACAGCAGCTTTATGGTGTTGCCTTGTGGTTCTCCTCTTGTCTTTGTGGATTCATTAATTCTTGAAAATGACTCATTCATTTTCTCAGGATGAAGTGTTATCTACCCCATCACCATCCCCACACCTCCCACACTCAAAAAACCATTTGTTAATGCTGGAAATGAAGAGAGAGTGAAGAAAATGGGGATTCATAGCCAACAAACGGAATTCTGGACAAAGTCAGGAGTGAAATGTGGGGGATTGGTGGCCCAGGCCTAGTATAAGAAGGTGTCCCTCAGAGAATCTATGTGGGAATAAGAAACAGCGACCTAGGAAATCACGGGAGTGCTGCACCCAGGGTGGAGACTGCTCACTGCGGGCCGAGCATCCGTGAAAGTTAGGGGAGCATCTGTGTCTGATTGCAGGCAGACTCCAGGTCTGCGGGAGGTCGGGCAGGGAATTGTTGGAAATTATTTCTCTAATGCCCCTACATGGGGGTTTGCAAAGGTCTTGGACGTGTCCCCCGTAAATGTCAAGCATTTTCTAACCTGCAGCATGTGGATGCTCTGAAAGTCAGAGGATGGCAGAGGCTCTGCTTTATAGGAGATGCAAGTTGTTCATTGTTAGGAAATTGCAGCAGTCATTTTATTTTCAACAGTCTTGTGTAATGTATATCCTCATAGACCTGCATGGGCTGTCTTCCTGGTCTCTGTGATTCATCTTTGCTCAGGTACAGTGTGCTGGGTACATCAATTTCCATGGAGTTAATTAATTAAGCAACCCTGTATCAAGTGCCTACAGTGTGAGGTGCTCAGAGGGTTCAAAGAGACACAGGAATCAGAGGCAAAATGGGGGAAGGTGAATCCTTTGGTGACAGGCGGGTAGAAACTGAGGATATAGACTGAATGTCTGAGCCAGGGCCCCGGCCAGTTGTCTGATCCATGCCCTGAGCACACTCCATCACTTGTCTCCATGGCTTAGCTTTGGCTCACAGTCAAAGCTGGAGCCAGAGGCTGAGCATTGCACAACAACCAGTCTTCGCCGTGGACCGAGCACTAGCCAGTGCTGAATTTGCCTTGAAGTGCAGGGACTTTCAAAGCTAAGGCTCTGCCTGGGGTACTCTCAACAGAGACGGCACACTCGTTTGTAAACTCACCTTTAGTCCAGGTATGGATGTTCAGGTATCCTTTTCAGCGAGGTGACAGAGAACGCATGGAGGGAGCAGCTGGAGAGGGAGCAGCTACATGAGGAGGAGGGTGCTTCAGCAAGGAGGAAAGAGAAGGGGAGCATGGGAGATTCCAGAGAAGACTGAAGGGCCTTTAGAATGATGCTGAAGCCCGGTGAAACAGGTTGAAAGATGTTGCTCTGTAGCCTGCCAGAGACACAAGCTACAGTTTTTAAAACGAGTTCTTAATGCTTTAACCATTTATGGCGACTTCAGAGTTTTTGATCTGGAATTTATCAATTTGCTTGTTAACAGAGATATGGAATGCTTTGGTGCTGTGCCCAAGTTAATTAAAGTTAATTAGGAATTGGTTATTTGATTTTGAATAGAAAAATTAGCAGTTGTGCCTGATAAAGGTAAATCTATTCCTTGAAGAGTCAGTCGGCTCCCAGAGCACCAATTCCCACAGGGCTCGCTGCTCCATGAGAACTGGTGTTTCCTGCTCGACCCAATCTCCGAGAAGGTGTGGGCACGGCTCATCTCCTGTACTGAGTCCGTCCTCCACCTGGGAGGCACTGGCTTTTAGGAAGCGGTCAGCTGCGGGAGTCTCTTTCATGAAACCCAGACACCAAGAATGTGAGGTTTGTTGAAAATTTTTTCTGTGATGTCTGTGTTTTGAAATCCCTGAGAAAACCCAGGGAACCCCTTGAGGTGTTACTTACACCGTAAGTCATTTGCTTTGGGGAATCTTATTTCATTTATTGATCTTTCAAAACTGAATTGCCAGAATCCAGAGTAGATAACAGTTGAATGTAAAGTGTTTTGCGAGTACTTCAGCCAAAACTTAGAAATGTGTGTTCGATAAAAAGCATGGAGTCGTCAGGTTTTTGAAGTTTAACTGATCGTCACAGTGTTATTTGAACTTGTCTTCCTTTCAGCCCTAAAGGAAATGATCCTAGACAAGATGCCTTTTCTCCAGGACTAAAGTGTAAGTATTTTTAGGGCAGGAGGGGCTTAGTGAAATTTTCTGCACATTCTTATGCATTCTAGAATCTTCCCTGTGTTTGGCTCTTAGTTATATGTTTGTTAAAAATAACCGTGGAGCTTGACATTTGAAACACAAGTTGCTGGCCCTTCTGCGATGGTGACAGGGCTCATTAAAACCGAGGTGTCCTGGGATCTGAACACCCTGAGTTTCAACCTCATCCAAGTTTCCAGCACTTCAAAGTGACAGCATTGTCATTAGCAACTTGAATCGATTGCAGAAGACAGCAACTTAACAGAAAAAAACTCTAAAAATTAAAACCGGCAAAACAATTGTTATTGGCCAAAATGGAAAGTGAGTTGTAATTTGGAACTAAATTATTTATAAATATCGCTGGTATTGTACCTGAACGTAGATGGCAAAAACCTGCTTCTAAAATATCTTGCGAAGCCTGGAGTTTCTCAGCCTGGTTTGGAAACACTCTAAGGAGAAATTACGGTGTATCCAAATGCTTGTGTGCTTACACTGCTTGCGTGCTTACACTATGTAGCAGACGTGCAAAATAAGACAAGATGAGGCCCAAGTGCAAGCAGGCGAGTGTGATTCAGAAAGAAATCTAAACTGTATGAACTCAACCCTTTGTACAGGGATTGTCATTTTTCATTCAAAATTTGGGCAGACAGCGGACAAAATGTAATCACTTTTCGGCGTTGCTGTGCTGTATAAGCATATTAGGGAAGCTCTGTGATGGTAATCATGTAGCGAACTTGAAACCACCCCTAATTAAACTGTCTGCATCCCCCAGCATTTCCCTGTAATGATGTCAAACCGTGTAGCAATTAGTTGCACCTCTATGAATGTAAACACTGTTTGTAAATCATATAAACTTAACCTGGTTTGCTTATTGAAAATCTCCTAAAAAGGAATTCATTAGCTTTGTATGTTTTGGAATCGCAATTTATGGGATCGTTTTGGAATCTTTCACTGAAATAAAATTAATTTTTTTCCCTGTGATTCGTACAAATGGACTCTCTCTCGCAGGGGGCACCAGGGAAGCTCGTGTGCAATTTACTTAATCTTCATTTTATTTCTACGGTGACCGGCGAAGTGTGGAATTTAGGACAGGGGTTTACCGAGGTAGCCCAGTTTGAAGATATTTCTCTTCAGAGGAAGGCATATATCATCTGAAGGTTGCATCTTCCCTGCGTCTTCTGCTTTCCCCAGCCTGTGTGGAGTGCTTCAAGCTCATTTGAATGTCAAGTTTGGGCATCCGGGCAACCTTGAGGCAACCCCACGTCGTCTTGGAAGAACCAGCCCCAAGTGTGTGGCAGCAGGTCGTGAGCAATTGCCGAATTCAAGGGAAGTGGCCCATTTTCGGACAAAGAAACTGAACAAACTAACAAACAAGTGTTTTAACTCAGTCATCTTTTACTTTACCAGCAGACAGGGAGCACAAAAGAAAAGGGAACCAAGTTTAAAATTTAGCATGCCTTTGTTGCAATGTTCTTGCTGAAACCTTGGATCCTGGTGGTGGATGGTTTACCTGAGCCATCAGCTACATAGCACATTTATGGTTATTGTATTTTACAGGTTGATAGATTTTTATATTCTGTCCAAGTCAGGATCTTACACCACCTGGTTTATTATTTAGTAATTTACAGTGCAGTCAGGCATGTTTGGCTTAATGTAGGATAAACTTATAAATCTATTGTTCCTCCACTTGCCAGGGTTGGTGTGCAATGAACTACAGAGCTGGATGCGTACATACATTTCAGCTCTGCTTTTTTCTTTGATAGGGAAGCAGGCAATAGATAACACAGTGACAGTAGCATCCCAGGGGATGGCAAAATGTGAGAGCAACACCGCGTCAGGTTAGTAGGTCATTATTGTATGAGCCGTGAACCATTAATGGACTACTACGCCCAGCTCAATCTGTGTCAGATTATGGCTCTTGGCAGGAGAATTGTTATCTAATAGCTAACTTTGCTTCCTTACTATCGTCTTATTAGTTCCTCTGATAAAAATGTCTGCATCCCCCAGCATTTCCCTGTAATGATGTGTGCGGGTGTATATTAATAGGGGGCCTCATTGGGAAAAGGCAAGATCTTGGTTATTTCCCCCCCGTTTCTGCAAACAATGCCTATATGTTGATTCTGCTGGGGTAGTTCTTGGAGAGAATGGTGTTCTTTCCTAGATACTTTAGACATCTTGTAAAATACGTAGCCAAATGTATAGTGCTAATTGATGCAAAAGACTCTGCTATTAATCTTTTTTGTTGATAATGTAAAATAAAAATAGTGGGAGTGAAAGGAGGAGGTAAGAATTTATCCCCTCTAGCTCCGCCCTGACTCTTCAACAGCAAGAATCCTGACATACATAAATTCTGAGAAATAAAGCTCACCATTCTTGAAACAATACCAAAAAAGCAATGACTATGTGGCATTATATAACTTTCATCATGTGTAAAATAGACAAGAAAAGCACATTGTTTACGTGTGACTCCAGATCAAAGCATGCATTTTTAGGAAAACTACAAAGAATCCCTGGTTTTTGAATTATAATGGCAATAAGTTTATATTATGTATTTGGGGCCCATGATAGAATATTTCTGCCATTTTCAGAGAAGTAAAGGTCACCACACAGTTTGTTTCTTTCTATAAGCCCCTTGGCTTCTTCATTCAAACAGAGTCACAGAAATGGAAAATTCCAAGATGTTTTCCAGGAAAGAAACATGCAGGTTAGTTTGGGCTGAGATTATGGCCCTAAATCCCAGTGCTGGATTATGCAAATCATGTTTGGACGTTCTCTATGATGTCAAGAATGTGAAGGATATTGAAAACAAATACCAGGGAAATCCTTTTAACCGGATAGGCAGAAAGTGGATTAGCAGAGTTGATGGCCCAAAGAAGGAGATAGGAACAAGGTTGGGAATCCAGCCTCTGTCTGGATGCAGACCCAGACCAGGTGCTGCAATTGCTGCTAACAACACGGCTAGAGTGGGCCGAGGAGGAGACACCCAGGCTGGCACATCCGGCTGCCACAGTTGTCATTTCACAGCGGCAGTGGCAGAAAAGCTCTGGGTGGAGACCAAAACTTTCACCCCAAAGGGCTAGGAAAATGGGCTTTTAATGATACTGTTAGAGAAAATTTTCTTGTTTGATAAAGCCCCTATATAATGAAGTTAAGTACTGAATTAATATCCAAATCTGTTGTAATCCAAATCCAATTACTCCTTCCTGAGGCCTATGTGCATGTGTGTGCCTGGTATTTCCATAGAAAGGATTATGTTCTCCGCCCCCCACCGCCCCCACACCCACACAGGGGCCTGGGAAGCCTCAATCCTGGGGAGTGGTGCCCGTGGGCTCCCTGCATTTCCACACTGACCCACGACCCCACTCCAGGGGCTCCTCATCTGCCCTCCCTTCTGACTCACCCACAGAGTTGAGTTTACTAAAATGTACCACATAGTACATTACAGAAGTATTAAATGTAATTGTCATCCTGAGCAGCTTTTTCTTTCTTGTCTTTATTTTAATATTACTGAAGTGAAAACCTGTAGGATAAAATTCCTGAAATACTTTTTATTTAATGATTAATCCTTATTTGCCTTCTTAGCTAAAAATACTCAAGTCATTGTGGTTTATTATAAAAGCTCAATTTATATTTTAAATCTTTCAATAACATATGACAAGTGTGTGAGGAAGGATTGTTAGCACTTTGTAATCACCATCTCTTTGGAAGTCTTAGCCTGTTTAATTATTGGATAAGGGGAATTTTAGGAATAAAATCTTGATCTTAGGAAAGAAAGCTGATATGGATTGAGACACTTTAATCATGAATAAATTTTAACAGGAGACAAGACAGAACCACTACCCACCCACTCAAATGGCTAAAATTTAAAAAAAAACCTCACAATACCCAGTGTTGGTGAAGACGTGGAGCAGCTGGAACACTCATATGTTGCTGGTGGAAATTAGAAATGGTACAGCCACTTTGGAAAACAGCCCAGCAGTGTCTTATCAAGTTAAACATACAACCCAGCAATCCCACCCCTAGTTATTTACCCAAGAAAATGAAAACATATGTCCATTGAAATGATTTGTACACAGATGTTCATAGCAACGTCATTCATAACAGTGTATGCACAGGTGCAACCCCCTCCCCCCTGGAAACAGCCAAATATTTATCAGGAGGTGAGTGCATCAACAAATTCCTGCTAGGTCCACACCAGGAATGCCACATAGCAATAAAAAGGAAAGAAATATTGGTGCGTACAGCAACATGGACGAATTTCAAAAATCTATGGCAAGTGAAAGAAGCCAGATACAAAAGAAAGAATATATATTGTATAATCACTAATATGAAAGCATTTACATGAAGTTCCAGGAAAGGAAAGCTGTCAGAAAGCAGATAATTGGTTTCCAGGAGCAGGGATGGGGGATGTGACTGCACGAAGGCACGAGGGGAACTTTGGGGCCGATGGAAATGTGGTGGTTACACGACTCGATAAAATTGCCCAAACTCATCCAACTGTACAATCAGAATGAGTGAATTCTGTTATATATAAATCATATTTCAATAAGGCTGGTAAAAGTAGACAAGATTGAATATTTAAAATCAAATTCCTCCCTTTAAAAATATGACCTGAAGGGCAGAAGCCATCCTGGGAAAGACTGATGGTGTGTCTAAACGTAGCTGTGGCGCCAAGATAAAGGTGAAAGACAAAGGAATGGCTGGAGGAAATATTTCAAAACTATGACTCATTAATTTTCTTCATTCTTGAAGTACTCTTACAAAAAAGTTGAATCAGTAGAAAATTGTCTGGCTAGGCAATTCACCTGGTGGATAAAACATCTGGTGGAAAAATAATAATAATGGTGACTAACATTTGTGAGTACCTGCTGTCCTTCTGACACTCACTACTCAAAGTATTTTATATTTTTAATTGAGGCACAATTGCTATACAATAAGATGGGCATATTTGAAGTGTGAAATTTGGTAAGCTTTGACATACATATGCCTGTGAAACCATCACCCCAATCATGATAATGAGTATATATGTCCCCCCAGAAGTGTCCTTGTGCCTCTTTGGAATTCTTCCCTCCTACCTCTCCCCAGGTAGCACCATCCCCAGGCAACCACTGATCTGCTTTCTGGCACTCTACATCAGTTTGCATTTGCTAGAATTTCACCTACATGGAATCGTACCACATGCATTATTTTCTTGTTTGGCTTCTTTTACTCAGGATAATTACTTTGAGATTCATCCATGTTGTGTGTGTATCAATAGTTCTTTCCTTTTCTTTTTAAAAATAGTTTATTCTTTTTTGTTGCTAAATAGTATTTCACTGGATGGATATACCACAATTTGCTTATCCACCCACCTGGGGATGAAAATTTGAATTGTTTCAAGTTTGTAGCTATTATAAATAAGCTGCTGTGAACATTTGGTACAAGTTTTATATGGACACATGCTTTCTTTGGGGTAAACATTTAGGAGTAGAGTGGCTGGGTCATGTGGTAGATGTGGGTTTAACTTTTTATGAAGCTGCCAAACAGTTTTCCAATGTGCTCGTCACATTTTACATCCGCACCAGCAGAGCGTGATGGCTCCAATTCCTCCAGAATGGAGCCTTGGTGTGGTCAGTCTTTGTGGTTTTAGACACGCTAATATGCGTGTAGTAGTGCATTATTGTGTCTTTAATTTTTATTTCTCTAATGACTAATTGTATGGAGCATCTTTCATGTGCCATTTTCAAAAGTGTGTCTTTGATGAAGTGTCTCTTCAAACCTTTTTTTTTTGTTTTTCAAATTGAATTTTTTCCTTATTATTGAATTTTGAGAGTTCTTTATATATTCTGGGTATATCTGGATAAGGTGCTTTATCAGATATGTTCTTTGCAGATACTTTCTCCCAGTCTATGGCTTGTCTTTTCATTCACTTAACAGTGTCTCTAGCAGAGCAAACATTTTTAATTTTTATCAAGTGTATTTTATGTTTCTTTTTATGGATCATACTTTTGGTATAGTTCCTAAGAAAGCTTTATATAACTCAAGGTCTCCAAAATTTATACCTGTGTTTTATTCCAGAAATTTTATGGTTTTAGTTTTTATATTTAAGCTTTTTCTTCATTTTGAGTTAATTTTTGTGTACAGTGCATATGAATATCGTTTCTCCTTTGAATTGCCTTTGCACGTTTGTAAAATTTAATTGTCCGTATATGCCTGGGTCTGTTTCTTTGTGGCATCGATCTCCTTGTCAATCCTTATGTCAATACTATACTATCTTGGCTACCACAGCTTTAAAATAAGCCTTGAAATCAGTTAGTCCTCCAACTTTGCTATTTTTTGAAGTTGTTTTGTCTATGTTGGGTCTTTTGCATTTCCATGTAAATTTTAGCATTATCTTGTTCATTCTCACAAAAAAGTCTGTGGGAATTTTGGTTGCATTTTTGTTCAATTTATAGTTCAATTTGGAGACAACAGTATCTTAACAACGCTGAGTCTTCTGACCCGTGAACACACGATGTCTCTACGATTATTTGGGTCTTCCTTCCTTTCTCTCAGCAGGATTTTGTAGTTTGTAGTGTACAGGTCTTACACATCTTTTGTCAGATTTATCTAAATTTTTAATATATTTTGGGACTAATGTAAATTATGCTGTTGTTCTTATTTCAAATTCTGATTGTTGCCAATATGCAGAAATACAACTGATTTTTGTTTTTTGATTTTGTATCCTGAAACCTTGCTAAACTCAGTAATTTTAGGAGTTTTTGGTAGAATGTACCAGATTTTCTACATAGGCACTCATGTAATCTGTAAGTAAAGAGAGTTTTGCTTCTTCCTTTTCAATCTAGAAGCCTTGTGATTATTTATTTATTTCTTGCCCTACTGCCCTGGGTGGAACCCCTAGTACGGTGCTGAATGGAAGTGGTGAGAGCAGACATCCTCGTCTCTTTACTGATCAACAAGGGGAGGGAATTCAGTCTCTCACCATTAAACATGATGTTGGCTGTAGGGTTTTTGTAGATGCCCTTTGTCAGGTTTGGGAAATTCTCTATTTCTACTCTGCTGAAAGCTTTTTATCAGTAATGGATGTTAGATCTTGTCAAATGCTTTCTCTGAGTTTCTTGGGATGATCATCTCATGGTTTTTTCCTTTTCAGTTTATCGGTATGGTGATGCACATTGATTTTCAAATGGTAAGCAAACCTTGCATTCATGGGATAAACCCCATTTGTCATGTTGTGTTATCTTTATTATACAAGTGCTTTATATTTATTATTTCATTTAACTTCATAACAACCCTATGTGGTACAAATATTGTTATTATTTTTATTTCTCTTAAGGGGAAGCTCAGGCACAGATCACTTTGTCCCTTGACCACATCCTGTGCGTAATGAGAACTTGGGTAGATCTGAGGTGGTGGTCTAACCCAAAGCCTGAACTCTTCACTTCCAGAGGAGAAATGCAAACTAGAATATCACCATGACATTTGCACCTGTGTGCGTGGCGGTGATTAAATATAGTAACAGTATTTAGTGCTGGCAAGGGAATAGATAAAATTATACTTATAAATTTCCAGTTAGAATATAAATTGATACAAGCTTTTGGAGGAGAGTTGGCAATATGTCTCAAAATGTAAAATTTGTACTAAGGAGATAATCCAAAGCATGTGCCAAGATGTATATATGGTGCTTTTCATTGCAGCCTATGAGATATTTTACATTTTAGAACGTGAATAGATGGAATACTATGGAACTATTAAAATGATGATTTTATTTTACCTGGGTATTTTTCCATTTTAATAAAAGTTCTGAAAAAAGCAGGTTATAAATCTGTTTGTATTGCAATCCCATTCATAGAAAACTAATCTATACATTCATGCCCATACATAGGATCAAGGCAGAAGCCTGGAAGGATAGCCCTCAGTAAGTAAAAACAGGAAGTTACTTCTATGTGTTGTGAGGTGGAGGGTGGGAGAGAAAAAATCAAGGCAGCCTAGAAAAGCAGAATGAAGGATGCTGAGGTGTGATCCTGTGTTGTAGAGAGACTGTTCTTGTCTGCAGCAATTGTACTGAGTGTAGTTTCCAAAAGAACGAGAATTCATTGTCTCAGGGAGCACTGAGGCTCCTCCAGATGTAAGAGCTTTTGGGAGATGGAACGTGGAATCTCTAGGATGTTGTCAAAGCTTAAGGGGAGAGATGGAATGGCCTATTTAGAATAAAAATTGTCCTGGACAATCAGGACACATGTTTACTCAATAATCATATACTCTGATTTTGTGGTGGTGGGACCACCCCTGGGTTGTGCACATGGCATCTTAGGGGCAATGAATGTTCCAGAATGAGGACATCCCCTCCTGTGGTGGTTCCTTGAGAAAGGACCCCTGGTTTGTGCTTGGTTACTTCCAACTATCAGAGCTCACCTGATGTTGCTTGAGAAGGACCCCATTGTTCTGTAGTGATAATTGGTACCAAGAAATGGCTTTTGCCTATACCAAACCAAATTCTGCATCCTTCCATCTCTTAACCATTGATATGGAGAAGGACTCATCTGACATAACATGATCTTCAACTGCCTGAAGATGGTGGTTCCATTCCTCTCTTCTCCTTTCAGTGAGCTCGCTCTTTTCTTCAGTGTTCCTTTTGTATTGCAGTTTCCGATCCCCACTGTTTGTTGATGCTCAGGACAGAGCACGAGAGTCCAGATGTTGTTTGATTCTGGGACGTGGAAACTGCGATTCTAATAATCAATGCTAACTCTGCTTTATAGTGTTACTTCGTGGGGAACATGGGGGCAATGAAACTTTGCAGGTCTTTGTTTTGAGATCTCATCAAGACATTTCTCCTCCCTCCTAGATACTAAACAGAAGTTTCCTTTCATTCGTAGTGATCTTGCTGGTGTGTTTTTGTTTTTGTTCTTCCAGGATTCATATGTGTTGAGATTATTTGGATTTTGGCTCTGATGCACATTGTCTTACTTAGCTCCTCCAGCTTGGGTTAGTTCCCACCTTGCTGTGTGCTCCGCACCTTCAGGCAAAGCCCTGATAAATTGCAGACCTGGACAGAATCTCTGAGAGCTCCATGCTGGGAGGCATGCTTGAGACCTTCTCCAAATTAACCCTTAACCCCTGTTCTGTGTACATGGGGATAATTATTCTGTCAGCTGTGAGTTCAGATAACTTGTCCTTAGCCGGGCCTTACTTCTCCATCCATACCACAGAACCATCATGGTGGGGTTTATCAAATATTTGCCCCAAAGCAAGACCACTTCTGTCTGAAAAGCCTTCTGATCAACCAATCTACACACTTTTAAGTGAAACAACGTGGCCAGCTCTAAGTGATTATTCTTTTTTTACTGCCAGAAAATCTGCTTACGCCTCTCGCCTTGACTGTTTTCTTTGGCCAGCTCTTGGGCTCTCAGAGCTCTCCACCACCAACACCCTCCCTCCATCCCCCTCTTCCCCCGGCATCTAACATCTTATTAAATAAGGGGCAATTGCCAGCACTTAGGGGAAGAGTGAAAGCATTCAGTCTTCTCTGTAGATATTTCCAAATATCTAGATTGTTTACCCAGGCAGACAAGGCATCTGAAAAATTTACTGTTTTTCACTATTTAGTTCAGGGGCCAGCAAACTTTTCCTTTAAAGGGCCAGATGGTAAATATTTTAAGCTTTGTGGGCCATACAGTTTGTGCCATAACTCCTCAACTGTGCCATTGTTGTGTGAGGGCAGCCTCAGACAATGTGTAAACAAATGACCATGGCTGTTTCAATAAAACTTTATTTACAACAACAGGCAGTGGGCTGAATCGGGCCCACTGGCTATAGTTTGCCCACACCATATTTAGCTAATTGTAGAGACATAACCCAAATCTCAGTTCCAAAGAAATAAGATGCCCACCCGAGTGAGAATCGTTGCCATCTAGCTTTTAACCTGTTGAGTGAAGTTGTTCCAGAGCTGCTCTTGCAGGTATATACCCGTTCACACCACTGGAGAACTCATTCTTTATAACTGATATTATGAATATTCATCTATTTCTTGAGATTTTTTGTCCCTCTTTCCATTTGCCATGTGGAAAATGTTTTCTTTTTCCCCACAGTAGCTCCGTGTTTCCACAGAGCCCTTTGCTTTCATTACGTTGATATTTTTCCTTACGTGTACTCTGGTTTGAGGAGTTAATGTTTTTCTACTAGAGAGGGTAGCTCAGTCGGACACCAGGATGCGCTTGGACTCTTCTCCTGCTCACAACTGGTTTCCTTTGAGACCCTCACATTCACTTCCTCTTTGGAGCCGTGAAATGACGTATTTGTGGAATGTTCACACATGCTAAAAACAAAGGCAGTTTGGGGCATGCCATGTATTTGATTGTCAGGTCGCTTGATTCTGTTCACTCTCTGCTAGCTGCCGCTGCTTCCTGGGAGGCTGCCTAGGCTTTTCTTTCCTTTTTTTTTTAGTTCTCTGGTTGTAGAAGAAGACAAAGAGCTGAGAAAAAGAGAATCAGTTTAGCACGCACCAGTTGGCAGTTTTGGCCTTCGCAAGACCAGAATATTCTTTTACCCAGCCCAAGACTATTTCAGCCCTTGGAATTTTTCCTGCCTACTACAAATTCCTCTAAATAGAGACCCTTTGGTTTAACAAGTGTCTTTGTAAAAATGCAAAACTTCTAGTAGGTTAAATCAGTTCTTCATTTGATGAAAAGAATACCCCAAATCTGGGGTATGTTCTCTGGACTTTTTGATCGGGAATTCCCACCATAAAATTTTGAACATGGGCCTCCAGAATAGGTCTATTTATTTTATTTACCAATTGTATACATGTGCTATTGCACTGATATATTATTGTGAAATATTATTTAAAATAAGATAAAATAGTAGCCAGCCCAGTGGCGTAGCGATTAGCTTTGTGTGCTCTGCTTCAGTG